>NW_013952683.1:596287-599686 GCF_001266775.1 Austrofundulus limnaeus | reverse complement strand
TAAAAAATATATTTTTTAAATCCCAACAGAACACATCGTTTGCTGCCCTTGTCCACCCCAGATCAGCATTCAAAAATAAAATAAGACATAATTCAGAAAGAGACTACATGCCCAACCTTTTCCATTCTAATTGTAATTCTGTCTTTACCTCCTAAAGCAAAAAAATAGATAGATCCTGAGGTTTCAGGCTTTCAGTTGTGGAGTTCATGGCTCCAGTTTTTTTTAACTTCTTAACTGACCCACCAGTTTTGCATATTTTGATTGTGAAGATGGTTAGGTGGAATAGTGATTAGCAGTGAAATTTCACAACCAAAAGTTCTCCTAATTTGTGACTGTTTCTGAGCACCTGTCTACCCCGGCAGAGGCTGTACTTATTAATAGCATATTTGTACACTTACTGCTCCACTGAGAGGATGTGATCATCATTTCTCTCCAGAGGCGGATGCATTTCTCTGATTTACTGCTCTGTAGGTATCCTATTTTTTCCCTCAGCATATTTTCATGTCGTAGAAACAACTTACCTAAAACAAATTACTATTAATCACACTGTACAGTTAGACCAATATTTTTAAGGCTCTTGTGGCTRGTAAAAGTTTCTTAATCTGCAGGCATGTGTCCTTTTTATTCATTGATAATTGTTCTTATTCTGAGCTGGGTTATCATAATGTAACAGCAGAGATTCTACCTTAACAGCCAACTGTGTGCTGTTATTTTTGGCTTTTGTCCATTCTAATTTGAATTACTTTTACTACTCTATTTATGCACAGTGTCAAGTGATTTTTACTAACATTTTATATTTAATTGTAGACCTGCAAATTCAGWTCTTGTTAATGTATTTATTTCTAAAAAAAACTAAAGGCACGAGCATCCATACACAGCCATTAAAGCCAATCTGATTACCTTTTATTCCAAAAAAAGGACCATGGTTCAATCTTCTACAGACAAAGGGTCTGTGACAACAAACTCTAAATAAAATAAGTTCTGTAAATTAGCCCACTACCTAGAATCAAGTAAAATACTTGAGCAAATTCAGTTATTGGAGTGATRCTTCAAATAAACAAACAAACAAGCAGATCCTTGGTGGAGGAAATTAAAAAAAAAAGCCTTTCCTTGGATTGGAAAGCAGAACTGTTTTATTTTGATTGTTTGTGCTATGTTGTTCCTGCATTAATATTCTGTTTATTAAAACAAACATCCATCTACAAATGTGTCTCAAATAAAAAAGGAAAAAGCGGTAACATACCATGAAATCAAATGGAATGTTGTCACCAGTCCCTTCAAGGTTATTTTTGTCWCTGCGTGAATGATTAGCTGCTTTAGGACACAGCCACCCTTCATACTTGACGTATAAACTGCTGTCACACAGTGAGCTCAGCAAGGAAGAGGATTTTCTTCAAACTGATGATGAATTTGTGTTGATTTGATTTTTCATGAAAGACTAATTTCATTTAAACTGGCTTGTCAGGAAGCAATAATACTGAACACATCATACACAAAGTACAAATACAATTACAGACAAACTCAACCACATGTGAGGACAAAATACGGGTGAATTAAATAAAATGTTGAATGTTAAAATACCACAACCGAAAAAAACAAATAACAAATAGATGGATTGATGTGTTTAAGTCTAAATCATAATATAATCAATGGTTAACAAACTGTATTTTCTAAATTAATAAATACTTAAAAATAGGGTCATTTATTTTTCTTCGAATATCTGCAAATGAACAGGATGAAGTGTCCTGATGCAACTCAATAATCCAGAAAAAATATCAAAAAATAAAGTTGAGTAAGTCCTCTGAATGGGTTCTTCTTTGTTGAGAAAACATTTACTCTCTCCTTCTTCAGTCTGAGGAGTTAAGCTCAGTCTTCCTGTTGATGAGACGGTGGAAGTGGTCTGTGTAAGATTACATTCAGACACCACCCTTAACAGCAGAGCCACTCTGCAGAGCAACTATGCCAACTTCTGAAACTGAGCCTGGAGTCAGCCTACTTCACATATGGGGGGCAATATTATAGGCAGAAACATGGGTGTGCCATGGGATCCCCAGTTTCTCCTATTGTTGCAAACCTGAACATGGAGGAGGTGGAAAAAAGAGCTTTGAAGTCTTGATGTATGTTGATGACACCTGGGTTAAAATTAAATCTCAAGAAGTCCAACATTTCACTGATCACATCAATTTTGTAGATAAATATATGAAGTTCACATAAAAAGATGCAAAAAATGACAGGCTGGTTTTCCTGGACTGTGATGTCTCAGTCTCTGATGGAGGACATTAGAAACTGTTGTGTACCTCAGACCCACCCACACAGACCAGTATTTGTGGTTTGACTCCCATTCAGATGTTGCGTTAATGGAATATTTTCTGTATTTGACCGTTTTTTTTCCATGGTGACGGAAAAATCTGAAAGCCGTCCGTCATTTTGACAGATTGTATTTAACACCCCTGACCTCCTAAGTCTGGAAGACTTAATAAATAAGCCAGGTGAGGCAGGGAAAAAATAGACAAGGCTTCTCAAGATGACTCTGTGGCATCACACTCACATATGGAGACATTTTCAGCTTTATGCATGGAGTAGATCTACATCACAGAGGTGTCTTATTTAATCTAAAATAAATAAAACATTTCCATCTGCTCATCATCTCAGATCTACATACCAGACTGAATGCATCTCCAGGAGCTGACAGTGCATTGAAGAGTTTTGGAGGTTTTGGGGCACGTCTGTGAGGCGCAGCTCAACCAGTGGTGAGAGGCAAGTGCATGCCTCTTACCATTTCCTCCTACTAAAGTGACAGCTTGATTTGGAAATAAAGTCTTGCTGACTTCTAATCCCTTTGACTGGAGTGTTTTTTTTTCTGATTTTAAAACTTTGGCTGAAATGGCCTTTATTATTCCGACAATGTTGCAGCAGAGTGCGGGTTTAAACTTCAGAACGACTGGCGCCTCAGATAGACTGTGCGTATCGTGAACATTTCCTTAGAGACATTTTATTTCATGAATCCAATACTCAAATAAATCCATACTCGTTTTCTGTTTTTATTTAATAATATTTTTAACATGGTGGACCTGTCTCCAATTTTTTTCTACTGCTTTACAGACGGATCCCTTATAAAGGGTCAGCAGGTGCAGGGGTGCTGATTCTGCACAACCATAGCAAGAGAGAGTATAGTTACCCACTAGGCGGTTTTGTAAAGGTATCTCAAGCTGAGATACTATATGCAATCCATCAGTGTGTGGCATCTCTCAAAGAACTTCACTGTATGCAGAAGGAAATATTCATCCTGACAGATAGCCAAGCTGCTATTAAAGCTCTCCAAGGGCCGCAGTTCACGTCACTACTGACTTGGGAGTGTGCCGAAGCAGTCAACCAACTGGGGAGAGATAATAGTGTTAC
>NW_013952683.1:591815-593947 GCF_001266775.1 Austrofundulus limnaeus | reverse complement strand
TTAAAGCCCAGTATCTTTTGGGGAGAGCAATGGGCCCACTTATGAGGCCCCCGCTCACCTGGGTTGTACCCATCCCCAAATACCAGTACCAATACCAACATGGTGGTGGTGTGTTGTGACTGACATCACCTCTACCTTTCTCTCTTCCTCCTGCAAATGAGGCAGAGACAGGATTAAGGAGGCATTATCTAATATTGCAAACTGCAGCCACTAAAAAACGTTTGTAGTTTTTTTTTCTTTTTTTTTTTTGTCTTTTTGTAAGGTAACCAAGTCAAAAGCAGGACAGTGTGTGCGCGTCACTTTATGGGAGTCGGACAGATGCGCTGTTTTTCAGCACCGTGCGCATCACGCTCATGTGGCCTATATGTGTGTGAGGTGCGCTGATGAGGTTTTCTCCGATAAAATCCTGCAGGCGCAGCATCTGAGGCAAAGCTGCAAAACCAACATGACAGCACATTTTATTGAATGTTTAGACATCATTTAAAAAAGGAAGTGACGGGTAAAAATTGATCATGACGGATTTTTTTTACCCTGTCAATCAAAGTGACGGACAACAAAAAAGTCTAGCGCAACCTCTGCTCCTCAAGTTAGGAGTCATGAGGATTCTGTACCACAGAGCAGTGTCCCCACAAACCCAGGAGCCAGGGAGAAGGAGAAATCTCACTCAGGTCAGGCCCTGGAGCAAGTTGGTTTTCCCAACTGGGCTTTCCTGAAAGCAGACAAGAAACCCAAACAGGACTCCAGCCAGCCACTGGATAAAAAGGAAGACCCCAGACTTAGACTAGTGGTCATTCCGTATGTTGCCGGAGTTTCAGAGAAACTGGGGCATTTATTCACTGAACATGACATCCCAGTGGCTTTCAGTCCTCAACACATTACAGCAAAGACTGGTTCACCCATTCCCCCTGCACAAACAGAGTAATGTTGTGTATGCTGTTAGATGCCAGGAGGACTGTAACCAGTAATACATCGAGTAAACAAGGCAGCCAGTGTTCAAAAGAATGGACCAGCACAGAACAGCAACATCGTCAGACCAGGACTCTGCAGTTTACACTCATCCACAGGCACTGTTTCAGGGAATAACATCTTCTCAACCTTGATAGAGAGAAACGTTGCTTTAAGAGAAGAGTAAAGGAAGCCATTTTTATTGTGAAAAGAAAGGTTAAAAGATGGATAGGGGTTCCCTCTCCAATTCTTGGCAATAGCCCCAGGGAAATTTTTCCTCCTCCTCACCCCTTTGCTTCAATTGCTCAACTTTCAGAAGCCAACTGTTGTGAATTCAAACAACATGGATAGTTTTGAGAAAAAGCTGTCTGAGATAGTCAGAAAGRATGTCCATTCATATGACTCTTCCAGACACTTATAAATGAGGTTAAACAACCAAAAACTCCCGGATGGTGAGAGCACAGGCATTTTAATTGTACATGGAGGAATCTCTCTGCTGAAAAGTGTTCCACTATTTGTAACAGATTTGTGGCCAAACGACTGATATCGGAGTAGTCTCCAGTGAGTAGAAATCTGTACTGCGACGTGTACATCAGCAGGACGGGTCTCCCAGGAGCTCTGCTTCATGTGTTTGGTGGACCCTGAAAAGTGTGCATGAAAATAAATGTCCAGCAACCATCTGACCGTGTCTCAACTGTTCAGATACAGATAAAGCATGCTAGGCCCTTAAAGCCCTGTGTTCATAACACACAGACTCTAGATTAAAAAAATACCAACCAGCACCAACAACTGTAGACCACATCCACTGATTGCATTAAGAAAAACATACTTTTTAGGGTCTTTTTGCTATTTTTCACAACTAAAAACTGTGGGAACAAACATTGCAGACTCTTCATTTTATCGTTAAAGTGTTCCGATTTTTTCAGTACAAGATGCATTAATCTCAAAACTGCATCGGTACATAAAAACGTTGCCTATCTAGATGCATTMTAAACTAGTTTGTCTGCGAATCAGTCAAATTTCATGCCCAGATTGCCCAGAGAATCCATAATGTCTCCAAAAAAAAAATAAAATAAAATAAAATAAAAAATAAAAAAATAAAGCAATGTAGAAATATTGGGCCTCATGCAAGAACCGTTCGTACGCACAGATTTGTTCTTAAATTGTGCGTACGAGTGATTTAGGAG
>NW_013952683.1:588318-591320 GCF_001266775.1 Austrofundulus limnaeus | reverse complement strand
TAAGAGAAATTTAGGATAAGAATACGAACATGTTCTTGCATGAGGCCCATTGTGTGGTTTTCCTCTTCAGTTGAAGAACTTACTTTGTTCAAAATTCATCAGCATTAAAAATGTAGAGACTCTGTGGCTCTGCTGAGGTAACGTCCAGCTACATGAGGACAAACCAAGTGAGATCAAGGAACGCTATATGTTTCTGACAAATCTACAGTTCTCTTATTTTGTTTTGTTTTTCTGGTTTTTAGTTGTTTACGTTCATCAAAAACTGAGAAGTGGTTCATCTTTAGCTGGTAAATACATTTATGAGTTACTGGAAATAATTCATTGTTATGCTTGCAAAGCTATTTTTTTTTCTTTTTAACAATGGCTAATGTCAGTTTGTTTAGAAAATGAACAACAAACAATAGCATGAAAGCAATTCAGAGATATAGTGCAGGATCCTCTGCATACTAATGACAACCTGAGGGTTAACAGGTTCCTTCCAATATGCTGTATGAACAAACCCAATTATCTAAAGTTCAACATAGCATCATGTCAGCTTTATATTTTGCATTCTACTTATTTGCACAAKTGCATTTCATTGCTGACATTCATGCTACATTTTGTAAAGCAAACCTCATCAGTTATCATATTTCAGTGGTGTTTCACAGTCTAGATCTTCATGCAGTAATGAATATCCTCGTCTTTCCTGAAGATGTGAGCCAATATGGAAAACAGTATTATTTCCTTCTGTGTGTGGAGGTCAGCTGTGTGACAAAGGTTGCCAGGTCAGATTAAGAAATGGTGAAAGAGGCAGTGTAAGAGTAATATAATTGACAAAATAACAAGGAGATGACGAAGGGCAAACAAAATGAAAGCTGAATAGCAAACAAACTATCGCTCTTATTTGTTAGTAAGTAATTTATTTTTTACTTTTATTTTTTTCCCAGATAGGTTATCAAATTTTTCTGCCAGATTTTAATCATCTCATAAAAGAAGCTGTTTTTTTTTAAACTCATTTCCAATACAATTCATTCTTAAATCCTTTATTTAATTGTTATTCATTTTTTGTTAATTTACTCTTTTTTGGACTCTTATATTGAACTAATCCAGACATCCAGATTTTCAAATGTTTTGTTAATGTTCTTGGCTTAAGCAGGTACATCTCAATATTAGGGGTGTCCCAATACCAGTTTTTCTCAAACCAAGTACAAGCACTTCACTTTGGGTGCACACTTATACTAAGTACCAATAACAAGTACTTACTAAGATAGAATCTAAACATTACATGACTTTAAAACTGCTTTAAAAAACACCAAAAAATTAACTAATTTCTTAAACATGGAACTGACAAGCTTTTGACTTAAAATGTAAGCTGTAACACATTCAGTCGAGGATCAAATCTGATATAGACATCTGTTCCGGGCAAGCACAATTACTTGTAAAAATGCTGGTATTGGGCCCAATACTAACATCTGTATCAGGATACCAATACTTATTCAAGGAGGTTATATAGAACAACCGGAGTGTTCAGAAATGACGTGACGGTGTGATTGGCTGTAAAAGCTAACAGTTAATGTAAAACGGTCAAGWGTCTGGATTTCCCTAGCCTGGCCCTTGCCTTCCTACGCAGCTCCACTCAATTCTAGTTTCCCTTCACTGCTCCGTCTAGGATTTCTCCCAAAGACAAGGATTTCTTCGGGAGCATTTCATCCAGGTCAATCAGAGAACAGAACGTTGATTTTCTGCACAGTGTCTGATTCTAGTTTAATTTACCTGGGCCAATCAGCAAACAGAAGGCGGAGTTTTGAATGACGTTGATTTTCTGTGTAGTGTCTGCTAGTTAGTTTAGCATACGGCAATGGAGGAAGTGGATGAAGACAGTCTGTGTTAAGGCTTCCAAATTAAAATAAATCTGTCTGACAAAGCTGCAGCTCTCATTTGCAGTCATCTCTTTCGGCTCAGTACTTCTCTCCTCTCAGTAGGGTTGTTTACAGCGCACACGATTTCCGGTTAGCTTCTTAGCTTAGCCTCCTTCACAGTGGAGCTGGCACTTGCGACCAACCGATCCAATAATTTTAAACTTCAGCAGAGGCCACGCCTCCAGCAAGAATCCCTTCACTAAACCCGAGAGTCCAGACCCTCATACAAAAGAAAGTGAAGGACAAGGGTCTGGTTTTCGCCAGGCTAGGATTTCGCATTACTATTCATGTTAGTAACAGAGCAGATAAAAGTGACTGATGATGTAGAAATCATTAAAACTATTACAAATAATATTAACCCAGTTATTATTAATATTTCACAGTTTATATAATGTATTTAAGGTTTTAAATAATGCCAGAAAAGCTGTTTGTGTTGTGGATTTATTAACAYAAGATAAACGGGACATCTCATTTCACAACACAAGTAGGCCTAAGCAGATTTGATCTTATTTAGCTCAATGTGATCTGAGCAGAACATTATGTAAAAGTTTAAAATTAAAATTGTCTTACAAAGTCGATGTAATCACTGTTATTTATTGAACGGGTTAGCAGATATTAGCTTGTGGACAGTGGCGACTGGTCAATGGGGGCGCTAGGGCGKCGCCCCACCACTATTTTTGGTCAACAAAAACAATTAAAATAACAACATAATACGTTATAAATGTTTCGAAAAATATTCTATGTATGTTTTCTTATAAGTAAAATAAATAATTTAGCGTTATTGATATGTAAACTTCCATTTTACTCGTGAGATTTTTCGCGTTGAGTTACTTCCAGGTCACGAGCTGTTTGCCATTCCAGATTCCCACAGACAAGTCATTGCAAGATTTTGGACATGCGCAGTAAGTCCTCAGTGCAAAAGAATAGGGTGGCCTGGGGCGCAGCATGTGGCCACTCCACAGCTGACCTCACACAACCAGTAGTGGGCTACAATACATAACCAACATTTTTCAAGCATCAGGATCTGATCCAGCGTGGATTAAAACAGGTAGGAGAAAAGCTAAAAGACTTTTGTAATGATTGTTAATCATATATATATATATA
>NW_013952683.1:586022-587604 GCF_001266775.1 Austrofundulus limnaeus | reverse complement strand
TGCATTAATTGAAGTTTGGAGACATTTTAAAATGTGTCTTTTCAGAAACACATCTGACACTTGAGACGGCCAGGCGGGGGTGGTGGTGGTGGTGGTGGGGTGCATGTCCAAATGGCAACAAGTAGAGCGATCTGTTGATCTTGGCATTGTGGGTTGGATTTCAAAGGTTTGTTGTTGTTTATTGCTGACTAATGTTTATTAGTAAAGCGCTGAAAAAGCATCAGTCAGCCCTGCTATGCATCTTTTTACTTCCATGCACTTTTCTACTGAATGTTCTTTTCCTGGTGTGAAGGATGAACCGCTCTGAGAGAGTCTAAACGTGATGTGATGCTGCTTGATGTTGCAGTTACCGTACTCTGACAGGGCAATTTGTTTACTGTTGAGAGGCAACACTGTAGCACGGGCATGCACTTCAAAAACTAGCACACAAGCGGAGTTTCTTTTGGTTTCTGTCAAAAAATGTTTCTGTTTTATTTATTTTATTTTATTTTTTTGTATTTCAAATCTGCAGTAATCACAATATTCGTCTTTCCAGCAGACAGACTTGTCCTGTCTGTTTAAGCCCTGCGTGTTTCTACATGCACACTGTTGACAGCTTTATAGACGCCATAGAAGCCTCTCTGCTCAGCTTCACTGAGTGGGAAACTTCCCGAACTCGCATGCCTTCTGATATTTCAGCGTCTGAGAAAGAAATCTTCCTCTGCAGAGGAAATCCAAAACAAGATGCCAAAGACCATCAGTTAGACTGCTGCCTGCTGCCGGGTGACATCTGCTGTCAAATCATCACCATGGATGACACCTCTGCACTCAGCTTGCAGCTTGATTAACAAAACCATCTGTTGATCTCTGTTTTTTCTTACTGTGAATTCCACACATTGCAACCAGACCAAAAGCAATTCCCTGAGTCAGGTAACTGTTGGCTCATGTGGAAATTGATGTATATTTCATAATTGCAAAGCTGAAACTTAGCTGCCTTGAGCAGAGAAATTAGCTACTCAGAAACAATGGGCCTCATGCAAGAACATGTTCATATTCTTATCCTAAATTTCTCTTATTTTTGTTTGTACGAAGGGTTCGTACAAACATGTCACGTCAGATTCAACAAACTCTTCTATCTTCAGGAAAAGTGTGTAAATGAGCTGCATAAACTGATGAATGTGTATCAGGTGCTCGTGCACGGAGAGAGGAGTTTAGRATAATTACCACCCCAAAAACACCATATAAGGATATACTGTACATTTCCTGCCCCACATATCAGGAACCGTTCATTCATAAACGACATCACAAAGTAAAAAAAGAAGAACTTCACGAGTTCAGAAATTGAAGTTCTGCTCTCGGAGATCCAGGAAAAGAAATGTCATTTTTAGCAGCGTCAGCTGTGCAATTAAAGGAGCTGCTTTAAAGATGAGGAATGAAATGACAACTGCTGTTAATGCTTCTTGTCTCCTAGGAATAAAAATCTAAATCATATTTATCTCTCTCTGTAGTATCACGTTGTAGGAAAGAGTCAACGTGAGCAGATACTAATAACAAACAGATACAGAGAACGGGATGTAAAAAGTAAGTGAGTTTATTATATACA
>NW_013952683.1:580622-583662 GCF_001266775.1 Austrofundulus limnaeus | reverse complement strand
ATTATGGAGTGTGATTTATTTTCAACTTGAAATATCTTCAAATTACTTAAATATAAAGTTATTAGTGAGGAAAATCCATCTAGATAACAGTAGACTGACTGCTCATAAAATATACGACAGGTCTGGACCACTTGTGAATTTTGTTTGTTTCTTAAGAAAATCTTAGAACACAAAAAAAAGGCGAATGCCACAAATTATCCTAAATCACTCGTATGCACAACTTAAGAACAAATCTGTTTGCACGAACGGTTCTTGCATGAGACCCAAAAAGTGTGTTTGTGTGATAGAGAAATACCAATCCATTTTATGGACTTCAAATTTAACTGCTGGCAGAGTGCTTCATACTGTATATGTTGTTGTCAAAAAATAAAACTCCCTCAGACATGAATCTATAACCAGATGCACCATTGTGTTGTATTTGATCTTTTCAATGTAACCTTATTATGTATGGCACTGAAAATAAGATTGGATGATGTGTCTTTACAAGATTCTCTAATGCAGCTGAGTCCAAGGTCATCCAGTCCTCTCACTGATACAAAATGTCTGCAAGTTTTCTGCCTTAAACTGCTCCTCTGACTTTGGCTGCTTCCATCATTTTGACATTTGTACTGATGACTGTTCTCACAAAAAGTAAAAACGTCACTCTCACTATTTTTCCTTAGATGTTCTTTCCATCAAACACTGGTTGTGAGAATGCCCCCCCCCCCACCATGAGATTTGCTTAATATTAATGCCACAAAAATATACAAGCTGAGTTCTTGTCTCAGTATAGATTTTTCCAAGACAATAGGCTTGTGATATACCACAAAGGAGGACAGCACAGTTTTCATTTATTTTAATAAGATTTTAAACTGGCAAAACCCTTAAATTATTTATTACAGGATAATCCAACAAGCTGAAATTTGCATGGACATGAATGTGTCACAAACCAGAGAGAAAAGGTGGCTCATCTCACTTGTGTTTATTTCCCCATGATTTGCTTAACTTCTTTAAGCATAAAATAGAAAAAAAATATGTAGGGGAAAGCTTGGTAAATACTTTCATTACATTACTTAGTAATTCATAAATTCATTTAGCACTAGTTACAACACAATTAATTTTAAAGGGGGAAAACGTTATACAATTATTTTATTTAAACACATGCAGTCACCCGCAATCAATTTGCCACAGCAAATATGGAAAGAGTTGCCAAACTGGGAGATGAAATTTCAGCTTCTCAGATTGATACCATGGATAATCAAGTCAACATTTGTATGTCTGCTTCTGGAGCAGAGTGTCTCCCAGAGAACCTGGATTTCAGCTTTTTGCTCAGGGATGAAGTGGTCGCTCTTCTGCGTGGTTTGGCAGGAAGCTGTCAGTACTCCTGACAACTGTATTAAATGACAGTCTGATGCTCAGAGTCAATGAAAACCACATCTAACCTAGACCTATATCAAGGATTCACATACCCAAGGGAATAAAAACAAACAACAAACTTCTTTGAGTTTGAAATGAAATGAATAACTTTATATTTAAGTCTTTGTGCTCTGAAATCAAAATTATAGTTTGTCACAAAATTTTATGATCAAACAGGATTAATGCAAATTATACATTTGTCTTCTGTGGTAAAAGTTTTCACAATTATATCATTTGAAGTTTTTAAGCAAATGAAGAGTTATGCAAGTTTGGTAATCTTAAGTCATCTTAAAAAGTGTGAACACAATCAGACTGGGTTGGAATGCTTTAGAAGCAACATCTGCTGTTTTAAGCATTTTGCATGAAGAAACAGATCTCTGTAGCTGGGTTTCCCAGGTGTGTAAATAATTGATTTGAATCAGCATTTTGTCATTTTAATATCTGGGCTGGGGACAGGATGTCTGTACCTGAAGATACTACTTTCTGAGGTTCCAATAGGAAAACATGACTTTTGAACCCCCTGACAGTATCAAAATAAGTAAAGTGAAAATAGATGGAAGGTAAATGAGGATTAAGGATGTGTGGAGCTTTTTGTCCAGAATGTAAAGTGAAGCAAATATTAAACAACAATTAACATGAGGTTAATTTGCTTATTTATTTAATTCCCACATCACATTGGAGAGGGCTAGTAGATGGATCTGTAGGATTTAATGCCCACACTTCTTATAACGAGGTTATAAGGAATTATTTTAGCAAGGATCACTTTATTTTTGGTAATATCTTCATACAAAAATGAATGGACAAAAAACACAATAAGATGGGCGTACTCAGTAAATTTAGGTTGATTTAAAATAAATAAATCATTTATTTACAGAATCAAATAAATCACTAATGTACAACTTATTGTGAGATTAATTTCCTATAAAAAGTTTAACAACAAACTTTGAGGTTTAGATGTTAATAAACCATTTGTTTGTGGCACTTTTTTCTTAAGTTTAGGCAGGYCATAAGTTTAATATGGCAGAAAGGAGGATGAAGAGTGGTTAGTTAGTTTAACTTTAACCTTTAAAGAATGTGGATTTTAACCAGAAAGGCAGACGTCTCTCAACAAATCCAGCCGAACCTCAGGTACGCTCAGTAACGACAGCCATTACCTTGACCGGGTTTGTCTTACCATCATGGCTCAAGTCGGAGATTGTCCAACGGGTGAAGACCTTCTTGGAACCTCGTTAGTCGGACTCTTTCAAGGCGTTTTACATTACTCCTTCAGCGTCATATCTGGGTTGTTTTCAGTCGAAGATCAGAGATGAAGCACTTTTGGTATCCACCTCAAAAATAGAAAACCTCCGTCGAGGAAGTTTCAAAACAAAAGTTCCTCTGTGAGTAACTTTGATTTAAGCTCAAAATGGACAAGACCGAGTGTTGGTCTGCCCAGGCTGGTTCTCCTCAGAGCCACCCTCGCGAGCGTTCGCTATTCAGCTCAGCTTCACAGACTCAACTGACTGTTAGTTAGAGATGATACCGGTAGTTTAAAAGTAGGAAAGTTAGTGAAGGACAACTGCCAAGTGGTGTTTTTTTAAACATAAAATTGTTGACGTCTGCACATGTCGTACAGTCTGTTCTGACCTGCTCTCTCCTGAGAGCA
>NW_013952683.1:575388-576621 GCF_001266775.1 Austrofundulus limnaeus | reverse complement strand
AGTGTGTGTGTGTGTGTGTGTGTGTGTGTGAGTGTGTGTGTGTGTGTGTGTGTGTGTGTGTTAGTTTTTGGCCTTAAACCATGCTCACAGAGACGTCTTATGATTCATTCAGTTGTTTGAAAATATAAGCCAGCATAAATTAGTTGTTCCAGACCTGGAGTGCAGGCGAGACAAAGAAGTTTCCATCGCTCAAATATGGTGAGCGCTATTTTCACATGTGATATACAATAAAACAAATTTACACTGGATCATAAGAAGTTTGTTTGAGGATAAAATAAATCAAACGGTGCAGGTTACACATAGCAGAAAGAAGACTCGGTGCATTTTCTGGAACAGCAAGTATAAAAAAGGAGTTTTGAAAGAAACCCATTCCCAACTCTGCACAAACAGCTGACTGATGAATTTTAAAACAGCAAAGTGAACCTCCTGGACACATTCCCTCTCTACAATGAGAACAAAAGGCAAACATCACACAAAGACACTCTTAGTGTGCAAACTGCAGCACAAAAAAGAAAATAAATAAATTAAAAAAAAACTGAGGGAAAATCACAGAAAAGGAAACAAACCCGTAGTTCTGTTCATAGTTTAGGAAATAAAAAAGTCTTGTTATACAGAGTGTGAAAGTATTCACTCCAGTGGTATTTTGTCTTGTTGCCTTGAAAACTTGCATTTAGTTAAATTTGATTAAAAGTTAAGCACACCAAATATTCCAGATTGGAGGTCGTCAAACAATTTAAAATAAAAAGATGGTTTGTTCCTATGTATACTCACCCCATTTATTTAATTTTGACACTCTTTTACCATTGGAGGTCACACAGTTATGCAAAGTAACCACTGTTATGTTACATGAGTAGAGATTTTGGTTATCTATACTGTACTTGAGTAATTATTTTTCAGCTGACTTTTTTCTTCSACGCCTTACATTTTTATGCAATTACTCATCAGAGTTTGCACCAGTTTTTGAGTGCATAGTGATGGTGAAGGAAACTGGACTCAATACTTGACTTTCAGTTTTGGCTAATCATACATTTTTTTAAACCTCTGGCAGCTCAGCACTTACCTTTGTACCATTTCAAACTTTTCATTGGACTTGAGTTGCTTGAATTTCAAATGACAAAACTGGAAAAATGAGGGTGTTCGAAAACTTTTGACCGGCAGTTTATTTGCATACAAATTAACAGGAAAAACCTCTAAAACCAGCCTTTACTGTTGTATACACGAATATATATATAT
>NW_013952683.1:565149-574404 GCF_001266775.1 Austrofundulus limnaeus | reverse complement strand
ATATATTAAAAATCAATCTTATATTAGTTTTGGTCAAAGTTACAAAGAGCCACCGCAGAGGGGTTCAAAGAGTCACATGTGGCCCTTGAGCCACAGGTTGCAGACCCCTGCTCCAGATGAATCACACTGCAAGTTTCCGCCTCAACATTTTCAGCCTTAAATTCTTGGCTGCAGTGAGGGGGTTTACTAACCTTCAAACTTACTCAGTGTCAAAAAAAAAAAACATTTCCACAAGAATCCAAATGAAACTGAACTCTGTGTTGCACCGAGACTGAATAAACATGTAGCGTCAAGTTATTCCTTCTTCAGCAAGCTTGTATCAATAAAAACAAGAGCAGTAAGAGGCGGTCACACAATATTACTTGTGACATCTCATCCCTGGTGAGAGCTTCACAAACTGAGGGTGAATTAATTCAGAGAGTGCTCCCAAAAGAAGAGATGATGTAACAAAGTGACAAACATGCGCCTGTCCCAGCTTGAGTTAAAAGTGTTGTTGGCATAAAATTCGAAATGAGCATATTTTATTGAAAAATTAAATATATGCACATGAATTATTGATCCCAAAGCTTTTGAAGCCAGTGTGGTGGCACTTTGTCTTATMGTCTCCTCAAAGACAAATCAGCATTATTTCTCTTGGGGGGCATCAAGATGTCATCCTGCTCAGATGCATAGTCTTCATATACAAGATGGATAAACGCATGTGAAGTGCTCTCAGTACCTCTAGAACCGTTTAGACGCTGGCTCCGAAACATCTCTGGCTACGCTGAATTCTTGGGCTGATGCCTGAATGACCCTGGCTACATATTTCAACGCAGAGGAGCAGCTGTTCTACTTTGAGCAATTTCCAAATGTCTGAGCTCCTCCTTCTGTTCCTGACTGACTCTGCAGAGGAAAAATGATTTGGCTGCCACAATAATAGCGGAGCAGCTGCCCAGCTGATCCGCTGCAGCGCCGATCACATGTAAACACACAGGATCAGGCAGCACCTCTGCAATTTCCACATTTGAATCGGATCCCTATATTTTGCTTTCCTATTTGCAGTTGTCATTTTAGCTCAGCCTAAATATGATCTCATACAAAGTGAAGGGTGAAATTAGTGCTTGGGACCACTGTATCATGAGTGGTGATAACAAATAAAATAATAATAATATTATTATTATTAAGTTTGTGGCCTTATWTGATGGAAATAAAATGTCCAATTGACAAAAAGTCCCATAAAATGTATTGGTTTGCTTCCCTTTGAGACTATAGATGGATTATGTTCATAAAAGCACCCTAGAGGATGCATAATATTGAACATTTACATGATGATTCTAAAATGAATCATAATAAACTGTAGAATTAAACATGGTGCAAGTAAAGTAGAAATTTAGTGATTCCATAAAAAGCCTATTCAACAACTAGTATTTATCAGTTCTGTCGGCCAGCTAAACAAAAACACCTTTTCTTTTTGTTTTAGTAAAATAACAGATTCAAAAGCACAAATGATTATTTCATCCCATAAGTCCTCTGTTATACTCTGTCAATCTGCCATACTAAAATAATATATTTTGTGTGTGTGTGATTTTGGGAAATAAACAATGACGATGGTTTTGGCCACATTCTTAGAGTGGCCAAGTGCCAAATTCTGTCTGTATGTGTCCTGTTTTCTCTTTTACGCATCAAACAAAAATCATTACAAGTACAGAAAAATGCATTAACAGGAGATTGTTTGGAGACTGAGGCCCTGATTCTCCAAAGGAATGCAGCTCCTTTGGGCACTGAACACATTTTGTGCATCCATCTTGTTCTTGGAGCCATCTCAAAGTGTGGCACATGACATTCATCATCAACAACAAAAAATAGAGGACTCCCTAGTTTGAGCTGTGTGTTGTTGTATTCATTTTTAATACTTAGTCTGAAAGAGTGCTTTTTGAATTTTATATCAGAGTTTAATGTGATTCCTTCATCAAAAACATACCCAGAGTGTTGCTTTGACTCTTTTATGCATGTTTGAGAAAATCCTCGAATCTTCCATGTGGAGATGCTTAAACCCTTGCTGGTACAGAGCACCGCCTATTTACACAAAGCTCCTCAATTGAGTTCAGTCTGCGGCTGAACTCCCGCCCCACAGAGCACCCCTCCCCCGTAGCATTGTTGTGAAGATGTGCAGAAGTGGGAGTGTCTGAAACAGTAGGAGGATAAGAGGCCAATTTCAAGACAGATGCATGCAGCATTTTGAAAACAAATGTACAGTTACTTCATTGTGGTTTATAATTGAACTATGTGCCGGGAWAATACAGAATATACCTCTTTTTACTTTGTGCTGCACACCTTCAAATAAGAACATATCAACAAGTTCAATCTAGTTCTATGACTGAGGTGCTGAGAGAACGTTCAGTTTGTTCAGCCAGTTAACATACATTTACGTATGGACCAATCCCATCCCTCTCAGGAGAAAAAATGTGCCTTCTCTGGAGCAGGAGCTAAACAGATGAAATAAATGTAGTTATGAGGACTAGGAATGGCCACAGCACTGTCTGAGCAAAAAACAAACAACAACAACAACAACAAAGAAAGGCAAGCTACCTCAAATGGTTATAAGTATTGTGAAGTGGTCCCCTGTGGTCCAAACACATTTAATATGCATACATGAGAAGACTCACTGCTGGATCTATATTACATTTTATGCAACACACTGAAACAGTGTACCTTCTACATAAGATAACAAAAAAAAAAAGAAAATGTGTTTTATTATGAGTTGCAAGATGTCAAGTTTTCATGCATGGCATACTGAGCACAAAACTTCACACAGGGAGCAGCCCTTGCTGTTGTAATTAACTGATTAGTTTGATATTTATCAGAGTAGAGGTGATTAAAACCGGCAAAGCCACAATACTCCTTTGCAAAAGTAGAAACTCACTGTTGTGATTGCTAACTGAAAATACGGTAATTAAAAGTGTGAATGTAACTTTGGAAAAAAATAATAAATGTTACGTGCAGCTGGGAACAAACAGAGAAAGGAGGAAGGAGAGGCAGTCATGCTTTAATGATGTTATTTATGTACAGAGTCCCGCCATGCATACCTTCACTCAAATGTGTGAAGAGCAGCAGCTGGTCACTGTTTAATTACGATCGCTGTAATCTGCTACCCACTGGGACTAGTTGTTAGGAATCACTGGGACTGAATGTTGTGTTAGTTTTGAGGCGTGTCTGGTACTGAAGCTGTTGTATAATTGCATCACTTTTTACCACTGCAAGGAATGGGCACTTTTAACTGAGAATAAGCAAAATTATATGCATTATAAAAAAAAACAATGTTACTTAATTAGCTTTTGAATTCCAGTTGGATGCTGTATCTCAGGAGGTTGATCTATGAGTATAAAAGACAAAATTTGTGAGTAAAACTTAGGAAACACCTTATAGATTGGTGAAATGAAAACCCATTAAGAATTTTAGATTTAATTTAAAGTCATAAAGTGGAGTTGTTAAATGACCTTTTGTTTCATTTTTTTATTGAATCTTCTCAAATGTGTTCCGTCTTGCTCAAATCCCTAGAAATGAAATCCAAACAAAATTGCTTCTGAGATTAATCCAACATCATTCTGAAGCTCTTTTGAATTTCACCAAGGTTACCTTTCCATACATTACATCATCTCTTTTTTTGGGACACAAAGCAAACAACCCAAGAGCTCAGCCGTTGTTCAATCAGGACAATGCTTCTACAGAAAACATGACGTTGACAGAAGACAGATATCAGCTGCCACAAGTCCTCCATTATCTATCAATATTTAGTTTCATGCTATTTTCCTCCCTGTTGTCAGCTCCAACTGTAGCATGCTTGCATGGATTAAACTACAGCAGCCTGCCTTGGTGTCCAGTGTCTATATAAATGCTAATGAATGGCAGGGCGGTGAAAGGCCACAGTGCTTTTGTCATGTTAATAATACATTTGCCTCAGAGGAAGTAGCAGGGCTGCAGATGAGAGCTGAAGCTTTGAAGATCTAACACATTATTATCTGAAGTGAAATCTCATGAAAAGGCAATGATTCTTTAGTCGGAGGAACTCCCAGCCTCATGTCAAATCAAGCTTACCTATTCTATTCCTAAAGAAGGAGCGGGGAGGGGGGCGACAGAAGGAATAATGTGAAGGAAAGCAACTTTGGCTTTGTGTCAGGTGGGCTTGTTGCTGTTGTTGCATTTCTACATGCTCTCTCCTAACGTGGGTTGTAAATAATTTCCATATAAAAGCACAAAGAAGCGCCACTGTGTGAGTGCAAAACAAAATCAAAGCAGAAAGACTTTTAAGCATTCTATTTAAAAAATGTTACTTTATTTACTGATAAAAAATACTTTCCACGACTTGAATCATGTTTTTTTATTCTTATTTTTTTTTTTTGCATACAATCTGCATTTAAGTATCTTGTAAAGCCATATAGTCTTGTTTGTGTCCCTGCAGCACTTCAGACCATAATCAATGGTGAAGGATTTCCTGTATTGATTTGTTGTGATCGATCTGCAGGACATTCTGGATATTCTCTCAGTCTCTTTTGGAACAGGAAATGTTGACAAATGTTACAAATATATCTGAAACTTCAGTTTATTTATTTATTTTATTATTTTTTGTAAAAACTAAGCACACAATTTTTGCGAACAATAAGTGTACTTTAAATATTTTAGTCAAGTGGGTGAATTTCTGGCCATCTGAATACAACATACACATAAACACATGCATGTGTGTGTATATAATTGTCATACTACATTTTAATAAAAAGGTGGATGTCTCAGTTTTGGTGTTTGATTATATTTTTGTTTAACAAACACAAAATAATAGACATTTGTAGTTCTTGTTGTTGAATAAGTCACCCTAATATGATGTATTTTTTCAATCCTATAGTACCTATATTGATTGCCAAAATCCCATCTTGTCGTACATGACCTTCTACAGGATAATTTGTATTTTGCTAGTCGAGAACTCTGTTCTCAGTTATGTAGTTGTGAAACAGATATTGTCATTTTGATCTTGCGGGCATTGCCACATGTCGTGTACACAACTCCTGGCAGGACGTTTTTCTTACAGGGATATGTGCCATGTATTGTGGCCAGAATTTTGTGAGCCAGTTCATGTGGAAATGTGGCTACACTGCTCTTTGTTTCAATTGCTCCATTGAGGATCAGCTGGCCTAGGCTGTTACAATTTACAGCCATCTTTACAGCTGATCAAACAGAACTTGTGAAGATAATCAGATAAATCTGAGAAAGATAGACATTGAACTCATGGAAGAAGGTAACTTTTGTGCATGGAGGAGACAGTGCGGAGACACAGGCGTCTCCCTGTGGCTGTAGCCAGTAGATAGATCTGTCACACTACGTGGGGCAACATTCTACATGTTCATTTCTTAATTMGCAAATTAGCACTTACCAGTTTACAGAAATACCAAATATTTCTCTTCTTGCTCCAGAAGCTTTTTGCTGCAGTTTCTTTTTCAGTACAAAATGCCACACAACAACGTGCACATGAATATACTGTATGTCTTGCATTTTGTGAAATACTATGCAGCAACCTTACCTTAGCATATCCCAAAAGTCAATTTCCATATATTATCACATATACATTTCACATAAACTTGATATAAAGATGAATGTCTTTTGGTCTGAAAAAAAAAATACCTTCAAATTTTACATGCTGTGGCTACATTCCAAAAAACATTTAATGTACAAAGACTAACTTTGCAGAATCATTGATCAAATATCCTTAAAAAAGTCTGGATCCTTGTAACAAAATAGTTTAAACAGCTTATCAATTTGAAAACTGCTAGAACTAGATGTGACTGCACCTTCCCAGTTCTTGTTCTGTGGCTAGATTTAGATAAATACTAAAATGTCTGTCTAGAAAAAACAGAAAAAAAAGGACTTTTAGGACTCTGTGAACTCATCGCTTTGAATAACAATCATTTAAAAAAGGCCAAATCTAACTAGAGTCCAGTAATGTTTTAAGTATTCTATAGTGTATGGATTTTCCCTTTACTGTCCCATACAGTATGCAGTGTTCTCCCAGTATTCTTGTTGAAGACAGAAGGCTGGTTCTCATATCCCTTAGCCATTTTAATAATGTATTAAACTCCCAGCAGGCTCCTGACCCCCCACAACCTTCTCACTATTACCTGATGCATTTTAGGTTGGGCTTTTCAGTAGAAGACGTGGGAGCCTGGGGGGTTCCACAATATATCTTAGTTCTTTCTAGGATGGCATACTTCTGGACGGAGATCTTTGAGTTGTTCCTTCACATTGAAAGTCAGGACTGCTTCAGCAAAACCTGATTTGAGAGGAAAATCTCCAAATACCTTTAAGCTCTGTAATTATAGATTAGCAGTTTCTGAATTGTATTATGCAGTCATTCAAAACAGTAATTGAAGTTTTTTTTTAAGTGGCCTAAATTTTAATTGACAAAACAATTGGTCCTACACTTTTGTAATTTACCTTTTTTAAGCATGAAACATTTTTCATGAATAAAGGAATTTAACAAGGCTTGAATGTAATATTTCAGATAACTTTTTGGTAAACTAGTTAGGTTAAAAAAAATCCTAAAAATTGGGAAATTTGTGAGAAAAATGCAATATTTTTTTCATTGCTCTGTCACTAAACTTTGAGTGCATGTCACCAAGTGACCCCACATTTTAATGCCTTCCCCTCCTGAGACTACCTGTTTTTCTTGTATAAATTTCCTGTTTCCTTTGTTAAGATTGCTGATCTCACAGAATGACAAAGATTAAACCACCACCAAAAGAAACCATTTCCAAGAATCATCCAGTTCAGACTACCTACCTTTAGATACACCTGCCTGCCCACCCTCCACCACCTTCTTCTTCATTTTCTCTTTGTTACAAACTGCCCATAATTCATAAATTTATGCAAAAGTTGAAAAAGTTGGCCACCTTCAGACATTTTGTCCAACCTCATTTTAAAACTTTGAGGGGAAACTAGAAAAGTGCAATAATTACAACATATACTACCTAATTTGGATGTTCTTGGCTTGTGGCTGCAGTGCTGATATACATGGGAAGCTGAGAGGTTTAATTAAAGGCAAAATTGATTGATACCAGCAAGAGGCTCAAGTCACAGAAAGGTTAAGCATAAGTATAGTCCTCTTTAGTGATGCCTTAAATTAAAATTCTCTCAAACTTAAATATCAGAAATTTATGTATGATTACAGATAACTTTTAAAATATAAACGTTTCAAGTTGCACGCACTTGAGTTGCTTGTCAAGGTTGTTTGCTTTGTGCCTTTTTTCTGTAGTCTACATACTGTAAATGATGTATGCAGCACAACAGACAGATGTGTCACATGGGATGAAAGAACACTGATGGAAAACTCCAGGAACAAACGCTCAGCAAGTCCAAAGAGAGCAGAATCGCCAGCCTTCCATTACATGTGCAAGCAACACAGCAAACCCATATAAGATGCTTGTCAATACTTGCAGCCATGCTTGTGCTTAGACGATGGATGTTTTGATGCATTTAGCCTCAGGTTACAGAGTGACAAAGTGCTTCGCTGCCCGAGAGCAGCTTTAAATTGTGACAGGTAGCATTTTGGTCTTCATCGTTTTAACTGTCAATCTCATCATTTTCAGGGAAACTCAAACCTTGGAAGTGAGCAGAGGGGGTTTTGTGTTTCTGCAGAAAAAAAAAACACTGCTGACAGGACAACAGCGGCACAGATGCGATAATGATCTGCAGAGTTTATCAGCGTTCATTTTCACTGTGTTTTACAATAAACAGGCCTCGGTGGAATTCATGACAAAATGACATGACACAGTCCTAACACCTGCTGATTGGCATCAACAACAAATTTGTCCTGATATTTAGGAGAACACAGTTACAGTAATGATGCAGACCCCAGCTGAGGGAAGGAGATTTAGAAACCTCTGAGGTTCCTTGGTGAGAATCTGAATTAAAAGAGTTTTGTATCAAAAACTGAATAACTGTTAGATTCCAGTTTGATTACTTGTGTCTCTCTGAGACATAACCTCATTTAGGTATTTTTATCATATCAGGTTAGGAGATCCTTAATCATGAATGTGGTAAGGGAGATGAGTTATGATTTATGTGAAAAAAATAACATTAAGTTTATTGGTGACAATATTGGAGAACTGGGTTGGAGTTTCCATCAGATTTTCAGCAGAGATAACTTTTGTAAGACTGCTTTATCAAACATCAAATATACCAAATTCAGTATAATAGGTTTACTTATCATAAATCTCTTTACCCATGTTTTCCTGTTTATCTCTGGTGCACCCTGGACAGGTGACAAGTCGATCACAGAGCAACATACAGATGAATGAGACAAACCATCCATGCTCTCACTCACACAGAGGAACAATTTTTGCAGTTTCTATTTAACCTTACATGCATTTTTTTTTATTTGTATGAGGACACCAGAATACCAGAAATCCCCCACATGCACAGACAAAACATGCAAATGCAACACAGATAGGCCAGGAAACAAACCTGCAACCATTCATATTGTCGGTGTTGAATGGGTTTAATAAAGTCATGCAAATAAATGAATAAAAATACAAGTATACCTAGCTTTCATTGAAAGACTTCCACAGTTCATGCCTGAGTGTTAAACTAAGCTCATGTTTAATACTATTATGATGAGAAGGGATATAGTTCTTTGGGTAAACCTTGTAAATGATGTGCAGTATTGTGAGATGCATTTTGAGCTCACGAAATGTGTGGTGAATGACTTTCTGTAACTACCTCACCAAATTTAGTTCAATTTCTATAAAGCTGACTGAGTCATAGTGATTTTTCGGTTGACTAAGATCCATTAGCTGTGGCAAACGTTAATGAAATATTTTGCTAACAGACAACGTAATAATGAATGTCAAATTTTGAGGTTAAGATCTCTTATGTTGTTTGGAGTTTGTGTAGGGCTCTTTTTATTACCACACTCATTTTCACTGGTTCATGAGATATTTTGGTAGTGTGTAAAAACAAATGTTTGTAGCAGCCATACAGTCTAAGTTGTAATAAATTGTTCTCATCTGAAGATGTCAGCTTAGGGTTAGTTTGTGAATCCTCTGCTCAACCTTGATGTTGACTGCACGCTGCAAAGCTGATGTCATAATGTCTGATATAACCTGAAGTTACCTCAGTAAACCACTAATCCTGCAGGCCTCTGGACAGGTTGCAATCAGCAAGTTTTAAATTAGACCTGGAGGATCTCTCTCTCTCTCTCTCTCTCTCTCTCTCTCTCTCTCTCTCTCTCTC
>NW_013952683.1:563098-565062 GCF_001266775.1 Austrofundulus limnaeus | reverse complement strand
CTCTCTCTCTCTCTCTCTCTCTCTCTCTCTCTCTCTCTCTCTCTCTCTCTCTCAACCTTTTTTGTTACTAACATGCACACTTCATATTGTACACCAGTTGCTCATTCAGGTGCCTGGCCTTCCACTTTTGCAACATTTTTTGAGCCATGCTGCAACATTAACCAGCAGATGATGCATAAGAAGTCAGATGAACATGAAGCAAGTAAAAAGAAAATGAGACTGAGGTTAAAATCTCATAAAAAAGAATAATTTTGATAAGAGTGGAGATTATGCAGTAAAGAAATTAATAACAAGGCAACACAAAAAGAAAAACATGAAACAAATCAAAGCCCCCCAAAAACACACAGATAGAAAACCTGGTAGTTTTGACAGACTGTGCTCAGATGTTTTGATGTTAATATTGTTTTTGCTTGTTTATTTCTTATGTACCATGTCCTTCTGTCCCTCTGTTTTAGCATTTTTCCCTATTTTGTTGTTGATCCTTGTAGACAACCCCCTCTCTCTGACACACAAACCTCCCATGTGAAAACCAAAAATACGTTCAGTTCATGCAGCCATACAGAGTGAGTCAAACATGTGATGGGCGTGTTACATGGTGTAGAAAAGAAAATCTGTTATCATGTGAAGTTGCTTTCATTTCACTAAAATGTGTTCATTAGTGGAAAATCATTAGAACACTGAATTACATTTTAGACGGTCTGGTGAGCTCTGCACAAATAGGTTGTTTTTTTAACTATTGACATCACAGATTTGAGGTTGAGCAAGGTGACTGCTGTTAATACTTTTTTATGGAGCATGTTCTCATAATACCTCATGCACTAAATCCACCCGGATATTGAATAGGTTATATTTGTGACAGGATATCAAATTATTTTAAAAAAAGCATTCTCTACAGACCAATCAGATCTCTTGGATTAAAAAAGTCTCTTAGTTTGGGGATTTTTTTTGTTTGTTTTTGTTTTGTTTGTCCTATCGCTCCAAGACCATGTAAACCTCCTGGCTTTCTCTGAAAATCATCTAAATGAGATATATGAGTGGAAGGAGCTGCTTATCTAAGAGAAGAACTAAAATCTTCTGCTGGTCAAGGGTTGAGACAGGGAAGCTGAATGAATTCAGTTGTGCTTTTCTGACTCTATGTGCGACGAAAAACTGTATTAAGAAGGTTTATCTGTTGTTCTACTCATCCATTTTCTCTTGCTTATCTGGAGCAGGAGGTTCAGGGGGCAGCAGTTTGAACACAGACCCCACAGACCTTCCTCCGCCCAGCTGCCTCCTCCAGTTTATCTGAGGAGACACCGAAGCATCTCAAACCAGATGAAACCATTTTTCCACTTAACCTCAAATGGGCTTCAAATTGGGGTTTATGTGCCAATTTATTGTGATTAAATTAATTTATTTCAAGCAATTAAAATTGCTAACTTTATGATCACTCATTACATTTGACCTGACAATGTAATTACCACACTTTCTAAATAGCATTGTGGTTCTAATGTCTAGAGCATGCACATGTTTTTTCTTGTTAAAATCACTGCGCAACAAACACAGTCCTTGAGGGAAAAAAATAATAAGTTTCAGAGCGTACTCTTTACAATAAGTCTTTATATGATGTTTTAATAATTCTAAGAAATCCAGTTATGAAGTGTTTGTTGAGTTAATAAAGTCCTTGAACTAATAGTTTGATCCTTTAAAACCTGAATTATGCACACACAAAAACTACATTTATTGGGATTTGCAAAAAATGTTTTGGGTTATGTTTTTTGTGTTAATATATTACCTTTTCTTAGGTGTAATAACAGAGCTGCAGCTGAGGTCATGAAGCCATTCAGCCTAATGGAGGAATAATAATACTGATATGGCTTTTAATTAGGGGTCCAAGCCCGAGGAAGCAGGGTAACGCAGCTGCAAAGCAGCAGCGTTTCCATGTCTCCATCGGAGCATGGAACCCTATTGTATCTGTTCCGTTT
>NW_013952683.1:557454-562948 GCF_001266775.1 Austrofundulus limnaeus | reverse complement strand
CATTTGACCTACAGAGCTAGTATTCACAGCATAAAGTATGTGATATATAACAAACAATTCTGATACTCAAACTTCTCAAATTTTAGTTATTTACTGCATTTGTTGGAGAGAAATTTGTCCAAGAAGCTAAAAGATCAACAATATGCTACAAACAACATGACAAAGGCTGACATGCATAAAAGGGCTTGGACCCCGGTCATAACTGCTTTGCAGTTCTAGTTTATATGGAAACCGCTTTGGCAGTGACAGATTTACTCCTGAAGCTCTTTTAATGGCATATAAACTCATTGTGCTTTGTTTCAACAAAGACATAATAAAAAAAAAAAAAACACAAACACGTTTGTTCTGATTTGTTCTCCTTCTCACAAACACGCATCTCTTTATCCTCCCTGTTTGCCAATCTTGTGCCAAATTCATCCTTTTAAACGCATCTGCACAAAGTTTGAAAACACCTTGGGTGACTTTCCAAATTGATAAGCACCCTCATAAAACCTCTTGTTGTAATTTGTGGGGAGGTTACAGAGATGTAAAATAATAAAATAAGAAGAAATAAAATGAATCATGTTGAAGCTGCAGGTGAAAAATCACGTGAGTCTGGTTACTGAGCAGTGGCTCGGCCTAATGAGCACAGAATGCAGCCGTGGCAGCTGGCGGACAGCTGATGAAACAGACGAAGAGGAGGGAGGAGAACAGGGTGGGGAAGCTGTCACCATGACAATTGGATCTTTTTAGTATGAGTTCTGCTTCTGTGTTAAAATCTAAATTGGCTTTTACCCAGCTCTGATTGAGGTTTCTTTCTTTTTTTAAATGTAGACACAAGGACAAAAGTCTGGTAGGGTTTTCCACACATTTTCATTAGTCCTATATATAAACTTGACACAGGCCTCGAACTGTTTGCACCCTAAAACTATCGTGCAATCACAAAACACATTTTAATTTCCTCATAATAAAGGTGGCAGGAACGGAATTGAACTCTAAGGCAAATAGATGAATACAGCTTGGTTCAATAAAAATCCATATCTCCTTATTGTGTGTGTTTGGCCTTTTCTGCCACTTGAAGTCAGATCTTTTGGACATTTTTATGATGCTAGAGGCCTATTTAGACAATCTTGAATGAAATATCTCTTGGATAATCTTCAGATTTTTCATGTAGAGCAGTCATAGAGTCAAACTGTTTCTGCCTTAAGCCCTTTCAAGTGTTAATTCGGATGCTAGCTTGTCTCCTCTGTGCGTGCTAACTGTTTTTGACCTTGCCGTGGCACATGCAGCTCTACTCGTATTGCGTTTGAGTCAGCTGCCCCGGAGCTTCTCATGAATGGGCATGAGAAACAAACAGTGAGCTGCTGCTGTACTGCTTGATCTACCTGATTTGTCTGGAGTTGTTTACCATGTGAATGGACCACACAGATGCAAAAAAAAAAAAAAAATGTTTTGCATCATAAAACAAACAAATTCCAGGTCTCACAGGCCTCATGGTTGGGTGGAAACAGAAACCAAGAATTTTGTTTACATAAAAGGCAGACAAAAATATCAGAAATGAGTTATATTGGTTTGCAAGACATGTCTTAAGGGTTGTTTATACTCTGTGAGATGTAAAAATCTGTCACTCACAGAGTTGTGAGACTTCATTTTGTTGCTTGTACATTTTATACTTGCAGTGCAAAACTCTTGGCAAGCCCTCCCAAAGCAGCACACACCACACACAACACACACCACACACAAACAGAAACAACAGCCTCAACATGATTAGCATGGATCAGGGGTCTGCAACATGCGGCTCTGGGGCCCCATGTAGCTCTTTGGTCCCTCTGCAGCGACTCTTTGAAAACATAACAGAATCATTTTTTGTTTGTTTTTATACCTACAAAAGAAATCAATTTTTAAGCAAATATGTGATCAATGCTATTAATACAAAAAAGTAGAACCTGTTGATTAGCTCATGCTAACCTGTTGTTTACTTAAAAAAATCCAACTTCTTTCTATGATCTTTTTCTGAAATCCATCAGAATGACCTTTAAAGAATTTAAAAACAACATAATAAGAAGAGTCAGTAAAAAACATGTCTGAGTAGTTCAGTTGTACTAGTTTTTATGAAATCCGGCCTAAACTACAGTATTTTTTTTTGTTTACATGAATCTTGTCTTTCATTTGTCCTGATGTGCAAAAATAATAATAAATAATAAAATTCACAATATATTTATTTGTTTTATAATGTCACCTCCACTGGCTGTAAAGGTTCTAGAAAAGTCCTCAAAAAGGCCCATGGACCACCAGTTGATAATTGCTGTTGTAGCATGCTTTGTGGCTTTGAACACATTTTATTTGTGCATCAAGTAGCTTAAATGGCTCTTTTGATCTTGAAGGTTGCACACCCCTGGCATAGATGGATGTTGATTTTTCAGTTGATGATGGAGGAGTTGGAGGAAAAAGAGAAATTAGAGGAGGAGGAGGAAGAAGAGCCGGTATTTCTGTAGTTAACTGAGGAGATGCTTTACTTTGCAAATCTGCCACAATAAGTTCTCCACCTTTTCTGACATGGTGCACAACAACAAGCAAGCAGATGCCCGGCTGAGCTGTAGTTCTTCTAGGACAGCATAGCCTATGCCTCTGTGCTGTCTCTTTCATGCACAAACATTGTGCAAGGTGGGTGAAGTGTCCTGCCCGAGGACAGACCGGCTGAAACAGATGGGGTGAGGTTCAAACTGGCAACCCACTGGTTACAAGAAGATCCCTTACCTTCTGTTGCTACTGTCTTCTTTTTAAGACTTCAAGAATCTTTAAAAAATGTACACCTTTCAGGCCCACCTGCTTTTAGCATAAACACGCCCACAACAGAATTCTGACCAATAACAACAGTTAATGCACATCCCCTGCAAGAAAATGCCCTGCCAAGACTTTGTGCGTGCTAACTGTGCAAAAACAAAATGATTTTATTTGCATTATGTTGTTAAATCAGCGAGAGAAAACGTCTTTATTTCACACGCAGCTTCACTGTAGTTCTATAAGGGAATCAGCAGCTGATACTAAAAGCACAGTGCGAGCAAAAATAATCCACAGTTGAATTCTGAACATTTAAAAGAAAACCTCATGAGTTGATTCATAAAAAAATTCCTGAGCAGACCTGAAGCTGCTGCTCCACACGAACTATCTCAGCTGCTTGAAGTTTGTCAAATTCAAATTCAATTCCCTTGGTAGTCCTACCTCTAAAATGGCATTTTATGAACTCATGAGACGTTTTAATTATTTAGGAAGAGTTTAACAATACATATTGTGAAACGGGACCTTAGAGATTAGCAGTATTATAATTCACTGCAATGTTTTCTGTGGGTTTGAACCACTTCCTGTCCTGTCACGGAGAAGTTATTAGCCACAGCTCTTTGTAAAATGTGATCAAACCCTCTATGTTAACAAAAAGAAAAGAAGACATGCAACTGCTTTTTTCTGAATTTTCTTTTCAGTTCAAGCCCTGCAAAATCAACTAAACACACAATTAGGCAATTGTGATTTGATCAAAGTTACTCTGAGTATGTCCATTTGTGTTTTTCTGTGTTTTTTAAATTGTTTTTCTTTCTCTTTTGCACATTTTTGATCAGCTTTGTTTTTCAGCAGAGTATGACTTCAGCAAAACAACTGAGAACACTGCATGTGTTTTTGGAAAATCTGTTGAGAATAAATGCATGGAAGCTGTTTGTGAATAAATAAATAAATAAATAAATAAATAAATAAATAAATAAATAAATAAACCCTAGCTGAACTGAAGAAGTAGATTTATTCACCAAAGATCTGCAGTGATCATCCTGAGCCAAGTAAAACCCACATGGTCTGGTTGATGTGTCTCATTAAGAAGCTGGAACTGAAGGATGATTTTCAAGTCCCTGCGACACTTCCTGCCAGGACCTGCAGAACTGCAGATAGACTTATGATGAGCTCTGTCCTATCATTTAGTCCATGTCTGCACCTGCAGTACAGCGTATGTCACTGCCATCATTCGGAAAGAGATTTTAAAAAAAGTATGCATTGCTCTGGAAACAGGAATATAAATTGGGACCGATGTATGTTTTTAAAATAACCAATGTCCACAATTTTTGATTCAGCTCTGCCATCCAGGCCAGCATTTGAAATTGATGGAGTCAAACTCTGGCTCAAAGACTGAATCTCTCACAACTCAAATGTTTGCTCTGTCTGATTTCCATCATATTCTTCTTCATCTGAGATGTATTCCTCAGTGAAAAGACCCAATAAACTAAGTTAAATCTATATTGCGGTCTGCTTAAATTTGTGCATCTGGCATAATGTAAACTAAAACTATTCAATCTCCAGCACCCTCACTGCCTTGTGTGACCTCTCACCAACCTGAATACACATCATGAACAATAACAGTATGCTTTAGACTCATATTAATATTTTACACTTGGTGAAAATCCTGGTGTGGAAATGTATATTTAATACTTCATTATTCTTGCAAGTTGTTAGAGGAAAACAAACACATATGAACAAACACATGAATGTGGCCCGTAATGTGAATGAACTGGTTCAGCTAATTTGAACTGTATTATATCTTTTTTATTCTTAAATAAATAAAGATTCACAGTGTTTCACTGTGTAATAGTTGGACTAATTAATACAGTAAATTGGATGCCCTTGCCTCTCACAGTGGCAGCTAGGAGTAAGGTTCAGCACTTCCATGGATTTGCACAGGATGCAGTGGGAGTGCAAAATGAATGAATAAAACATAATAAACAAAATATAAATAAGAGTAACCTTTTGTTTTTATACCGAGTCGTGTTTTAAGAAGCTTATGTGACAGACAGGATGTCCTTTCTGCAGCAAAAGTGCTTTGTGTTTCTCTCGCTCTCATGGAGAGTCTGGATTTTGTTCCTGTGACCATGGCTCCTCAAAATCTAATTCTGAATTCACAATATTCTGTCTGCGCTCTTGTCAGCGCTCCAACTTCATTCATTTTATTTGTCCTGGATTTAATCCACGACGATCAAAGGACGCGACGGTTCAAACTTCCTCCTTCTCATTCTTTGAGAGCCTCGCCTCGTCTCGACATCCTCTACTTCACCTCTTGTCAGGAATGTCAGGTCTTTTTCATGCCATTAGTTGGGCTTTTGGAAAGCTCAGTCAAATGTATGCAAACATCTCTCTTATTGGCATTTAAGAAAAGAGAAAAAAAACAACAACTCTCCCCATTGCCATGGTTACTCATTAAAAGGTATGAGCAGATGTTAAAAGGTAGAAGTATCGGCAGAGCTCAGTAAAAGCAGCTCAGCATGTCAAACAGTGTGAAAAGAAAATCTGTCAAAAAAAAAAAAAAAACAAAGGTGAGTGGAGCATCTCAAGATTTACTGCAGTGATGTTGCTGTTTTATAACTGATGAAAAGACTGGTGTTAGGGTGAAGGCCAGGAGAAAGAGAAATGGAGCATGATGCTAATAAATGATTGATTGATTGATTGATTGATTGATTGATTGATTTGTAGAGGATACTCC
>NW_013952683.1:550293-551904 GCF_001266775.1 Austrofundulus limnaeus | reverse complement strand
GTTCTTTAAAGGAGGCCTTCCGTGGTCAAGGTCAAAGGCAGGTGGAACGTTTATTCCACCCAGGGTGACCACTACAGATTGATTGATTGATTGATTGATTGATTGATTGATTGATTGATTGATTGATTGAGACGGCGGACTATAAACACTGCTACTAACTCAAACTAATTGACCTTTTTCATAACTTGTAAAATGTTAAAGATGGGTTTGTTTCCAACAGTAAGGCTGTTGTGTAGAAACATGTCTTTGGGATGATGCTGAGCTGATCTAATTGTCTGTGGTGACCATCTTCAAATGTGAATCAGCTGTAGACATTTGACATCTACATGTAAGGATTACTTTCTGAGAGTCTTATTAAAGTCTGGTGTTTTAGAAAAATATTTCACAGAGAGACAGAGTTCATTTTAATATTCAATGCAAAATAAATAAAAGATCTTGTGAGGTCAGCCAACAGGCAGAGTAGACGTTGGACGTGACTTTCAATAGCTTCAACTATTTTATTTTAATTTTATCTTATTTTACTGCCAATAGACAAACCAATGTTGTACTGAAACATATCCCTTTGTTGTGTTTGCTGAGGTGGTTTAGGCCAGGTGTATTGAATGTTGTTGACACCAAAAATTAGTTAGTTGTAGATGTGCAGCCAGTGCTTCCTTTCTGGGAGTGCCGTTAAAATCAGAGTAGTAGTTCATGAGATACAGTAAATTGGTAACATGACAGACAAATGGACACACAAATACATGTGGGGGGTGGGGGTGGGGGTGACCATTTTTGGCAATACACATGTATGGGGACCAACTGGTACATTCGGGAGCCTAAGCCAGAAATGTCATTAGATTGGGGCTTAGGAATTAACTGTAGGCTAAATTTAGGATCAGGATAGGTTTAGGGTTAGGGGTCAGGGTGATGTAGGAGTGAATTGATATCAATGCAATGTCCCCATAAAGATAGCTGTACTAGACCAAGCTGAAACACAAACTGACCTTTGCACTCCTGGCCTTTATTTGGAATTGCTCTTTACACACAACCTGAGCATGTATTTAGAAACAAATAAAAAATACTGTACTTTATATGGCTAAAGGAAGATAATGAAATGAAGACTTGTACTTAGGGAACTAACTATTGAAGCTAACTCCCATTAACATTTTTTTTATTTTGTTAATTCATTTTTTTATTTTAAGAAAGCCATTACAGTCCAGCTGCAGCACGTGGAAGCAGGCTGTTATTCTGTCAGTATAACCCCTAACAGGAGGAGTAAATACGATGCACATTGCTGGTATTAATGAAGGTCTGCTTCTTTATGAGGAAACAGAATTTTTTTCCCCTCTCAGCTAAATTACAGGTGCACGCTTTCTCATAATGAATCACAAAAAAAATGCTCTCTTTTCCTTTGTATTCAGCATCTAATTGCCTTGAATGCAATTTTAAAACCATCTTCATTTTGAGAAAAGCTAAAAGTCGTTTTATTTTTAACTAAATGTTTAAAAGTAAAGTTGCAGAACAAAAAAGATAATGGAATCATCCAGTTATTTGCACAGTTGTGTAACAAATCAAAGAACACACGAATTAATGAACAGAGTGACAACACACACACACACACACACACACACA
>NW_013952683.1:546386-548819 GCF_001266775.1 Austrofundulus limnaeus | reverse complement strand
AAATAAACCAGTGCCAAATTGATTAAACACAAACATATATGTCTCATTCATTCATATGGGAATTCACAAAACATCCCGTTGTTGCAGCATTTTAACACTGAAACGAATTGTGGGAGTCCAAAATATTCCAGATTATCCACTTAATCCGCAACGAGATGAGGAAGGATTGAGCTTTTATTTATTTATTTTTAATTTAGAGGTCAGCGAGCTGAAGACAGTGCGCAGTGGAGACCTACTGGGGGACGCGGAGGTGGGTGGTGAGTGGGAGGGGGTCTGCCTGGGCACCAGCGCATCTCGGGGATGCGCTCGCGACGTTCGGCAGCAGCAGCAGCAGCAGCAGCAGCAGCGGAGCGACACTGAGATTATCAACAGGGATAAGTTATCCTCCTCGATTTCCTTTCTGACTGCTGCAGTCCCAGCATTTTTTTTCTCTCTTTTACACACACATATATATACTCACTGACACGCTCACGCGCGCGCGCACAGAACCGGTTTATGTGATGGGTGTTGTTGTTGGAGCGGAGCCCGGGAGAGCTTTCGCTGGGAAAACTGGGTGATGATGGAGAGCGGGTCCTTTCCGCTGACCACGAAGTTCGCTTTGCTGTTTCAGACGAGGCTCGTGAGGGATTAAAATCAAAACAAACAACAACAAAAAAGAAGAATAAATTCACCTCCTGGCAGGACTGTTTGGAGTTCTCTCTCTTTTTTTTTTTTTTTTTTTTTTTTTTGTATCCAGGCTGATATGATGTGGGCTCGAGCTCCGGACCGTCGGGGACTATCTACATGTTGCTGCTGCGCCTGATTCGTCTCCTCTCTTTTCCCCCTCTTCCTCCTCCATCTCCGCTCACTTTTGGAGTTATTTAAGCAAAACGGGTTCAACAAAAGCAAAACATGACCTTTTCATGTCTGCGCTGAGTGTGACGACCCTTACTGTGACATGGGAAAAACAGGACTCTATTATAGCCTCCTCTATTACTTCATTCTCAATTCGCCCTTCGTGAGATGTGCAAATGGTAAGTGAACTGGTTCAGACTGGGGCTTTTCTTGAAAGAGCAGCAGTGCAAACAGCCTTGCATCACCCATGAGATGGATTAAACATCCCCTGCTAATTGCTGAATCTAATCTAAGGCTGCACATTTTACTCCAAAGATTGTCCCTTAAAGTCAGAGGGAAAAGGGTTAAATTACAAAAAAAAAAAAGGTGTTTTTTTGAGATTACACTGCATGAGGTTAAGAGAGAATTTCTTTGGATTAGATGATACAAAATGTGATATTAGTGTGTGAAGATGATATTTAAATAGACAACCATAACAGAGTGCATTCCCAAGTTTCTGCAAAGTAAAGAGCTTCATTTCCTCACTTCCAACTAATTCATTTGCCCCTGTTTTGTCTGTCTGTCGCTGTATTTCCTCTCCACGCGGCCGAACCAAAGCTGCGTTCACCGAAGTCCCTAAAGATGTGAGTGTGGGGGAAGGAGAGGACGTGGAGATGCCCTGCGCCTTCAAGGCTGTGAGCTCAGCACCCATGTCTTTGGAAATACAGTGGTGGTACCTGAAGGAGGACGACCCGAAGGACCTGCCGCACGAGCTGCAGATTGGTGCTCCAACCAACAGAGCCAAGGTACGCCTGCAGCCACCGTCACCCACCTACTGGGGGGGTGGGTAGGGGGGGGGGACCTGTTCCCTGCCTGTGCTGTGCATCTGCATCCTTTTAAGCAGTTTGTTGCCTAGCTGCGGAAAATATTCACCCATGTCTTTTGCGCTTCTTTACAAATCTGACAACAAGCTGCAGATGCTCAATCAGCTTGCATTCGTTCAGGCTCCCTGCGTGACCTTCAATTTGTTTTATTTATTTATTTTTTATTTTGAAAAAAAAACAACAACTGGTATTCAAAGCTTCAGCGTGTGTCAGATGGAGGCCCTAATCCACAAGTCATCCAGTGTATCAGCTTGTCATACCCGCCTCGTGATGCACGTCTGACCTCGGCTGCATCGGCTGGCACTCAAGACAAGAAGTGAGTGAGCGTGTTGGTCCCTCAGGACTGGGGGGGCCATGTCACTCGTACTGTGGGAAAGGCACTTGTTGGCGATCAAAAGCCATTACATTCTTCTCAGGTCCACCGCTTGAAGCTGCCATGATGGGATACCGTGGCTGAATGCAGAGGGATTTCTCTCTCTCTCTCTCTCTCTCTCTCTCTCTCTCTCTCTCTCTCTCTCTCCCTCTCTCTCTCTCTAGCATGTGGCATGTTTAGCTTGTGTGTTTTTGTTTCGGTTCGTACCGAATTACGATGTCACACAAATGCGCTGTAGGTCATTTATGGACCGTATCCAATATTTTTCACAATTCACAAGTACGTAACCCCCGTGAATATCAGAGCTTCACTGTAATACTTGCTCTTTTACATAATGAAGTGCCCCCCACACCACTACCACTG
>NW_013952683.1:532153-545969 GCF_001266775.1 Austrofundulus limnaeus | reverse complement strand
GGCATGGGGAGGTTATCAATGGCGTCTTTGACACATGTACAGAACTAGCTCTTCTCACGCCGTTTTAATCTCACAAACAGGAAGAAGACCTTTCACACAAAACATGCATCATTCAGTTAAAAAAATAAAATTGCTGATGCTTTCTTTGAACAAAATTTTAAAAAAATGTTTGATTTCTTCTGCTTTTGTCTTTTCAGGATGGTTTCAGAGAAGCCACAAAAATAAGTGTAAGTGTCCATCTGTCCATAATACATAAAGATATCTACTTCCTGAAGGATGTATCTTTAAATGATGTTCTGTAAGGAAACATTGGAACTGCACCCAATTCCTCCCTTTAAGCAGATTTGTTTTACTTTTTTTTATTATTCAGCCGAGTGCCTTTCTACTTTCTTTACACATGATTTATCTCTAAATGTTTTCAAACCTCTAAGATGTGTCAGTGCTTACATGCTGTGGCAGCTTAGGGTTGATAAAGTCACATTTCAGTCAAGGTAAAGTGCCCCCTTATTAGGGATAATTGAGGCTTTATAAGAATTAATGTGTCGGTCTGCTAAGCAGCTAACACATGGCCATGATTTGGTGCTGTTTTTGATGCCTGTGCCTCCACCCCTACTCATAAAACACGAGGATAGCTACCCTCATTAAGCTGATGATTAATGCACACTAAAACCAGCTGTTATTAAAATGTTTGCCAGTTTTTTTATGGAGTTTCCGTCTTTCGCTCTGCCTCGATTTCAGACCGTCCGAGTGCAGGGCAACGCCATCTCCCACCGCCTCAGCCTGTCCAAGGTGAAAAAGGAGGACGAGGGGGTGTACGAGTGCCGCGTGACTGACCTGTGGGCCGAAGAGACTCAGGATTTTACCGTACACGCCACGCTGCGCGTCACGGCGGGCGGTGGCATGGTGGCTGAGGAGGCCGTGTCACACATCCAGAACCGCTGGCCTCTGAGGAATACCAATTCCGCTCTGGGAGGGGGTTTAGCGGGGAGTGCCACCTTAAAGCCCAGCCAGGGGCTCACAGGAAGAGCCAGATCGGGGCAGGGGAAGCTCAGGGTGTCTCAGCAGGCCCAACCCGATCTCCTCCCTTCCATGTCATCCACCACCTCAGTGGCCAAGTCATCAGCCTCACCGCTGCCAGTTACCGCAGCCATCCTCCGGCAGCACGGCGCCGGTGAGTGTGTAACAGATCCACAGTGACCCCTGGTGGTTGTTTAAAGAGCCCCACCTGAGATTTGCAAAACATACTCCGACACATAGAGCTCAGCAGACACGGCAGCTGCTTTGATACTGTCAAAGTAAATCACACTTAAACAAAGGTGCAGTTGTTTCTCTTGACATCAGCCTTTTAGCTTCTTGTTGTTTTGGACGCAGAGGTTCCTCTTGCTTTTCTCAGTCATTGCCACTGTAATCTTGCCAAGCATTTTCCCCTACAAAGTGTGGTGTCAAGCTTCTTTGTGCTCATATTAAGATCAGTTACTTCCCTCACTTCATAATAGCATCATGAGAATGCAGTCTGTCACCTCTGGAACTAAATTTGCTTACATCATTTTGTGTTTTGTCAACTTTCTTTTTTTTGTACCATTTAAGGGATTTTCTTTTCATACATTCTACTTCTGGGGCACAGTGAGTGCACAGATATTTCTTCCTCTACACATCCTCTAATGATGGTGCATCTAAGTGTCTGTCACACCTTTAAAAATCTCTCTGAAACACAGAACTCTCACTTGGACATGTGTATTGATGTTTTACACTTACCTCTTTCCACGTCTGCCAGCAGCTGAGCAGATGGTATGAGTTGGAGTGAGAAGGTTGGAGAGTTGTAATCTACCTCCTCATTGCTTTTCTCTTGTCCCAGTTCTGTTCGATGGAGCGTGTTTGTGCATAATTAAAATTCAACACGGTCTTATGGAGGCTCGTCGGGCTTGTCTAATGCAGAGAGCAGCCAGTCTGTATGAAGTATGACCGACTGAGACATGCAGAWACCATATGTGGATAGGATGGGCCCATGCTCTGGTTGACTCAGGCGTTTTTATTTCCATCTTGTTCACATTATGCTGCTGAATGGCCAGGGCCAATTAGAGAAGACGAGGGTATTAGAGTTTAAGTCATGTGGTGGTTCTCCCTGTGTTTAGTCCTTCCAGAATTTTTTTTTTATCTGATCCCCCACTCATCTCACAGCTTTGATCAGTCATTCAGAAGCTTCTCACTGGGAAAAGGGAGGCAGGTTTATGAGCAGTGTTGCAGCTGCATCTCCGTGAGTCTGCAGCCTTTTCATCCTTAAAAAATCGATTTCGTTTTCATTTTCAAAAGGATATATCCGCCTAAATCTTTCAGAACAACAATTTTTCAAAACAARAACAAAAAAAATTCTAAATGCTTAGAAATACATTCAACAGGCTTTAATGATTTCGTTATTTTAGATTGCCAATCCATCCCAACATTTTGACCACTGGCAGAGAAACAGAAAAACATTTTTTTTTTATTTTGATTTTGATTTATTTATTTAACAGGAAAAGATTATTAAAAATCAAGCCTGACCCAGCATAACTGCTGTTTTACAGCAGGTTCCTGTTCCGCAGCACATAAAACACTCAGAATTACAGCATCACAATCACATCATTATTATTACACCATACACACAAAGACAAACAAGCATACCAACTTTACTGGGACATATATTAGGCAATAATTCAAAAGRCTCCTTAATGTTGTTGTGTTGGCAGCAGATAAAATGATCTGAAGCTTAAGAATTTCTGCAACTTTGAGCCAAATTGTGACAGACAGTTGCACAGCTTGCACATTGCATCTCCACAAGTGGATGTCTGCAGTATGTTTGCAATTAGCAGTGGTCAGGACCTGTACAAAAGTGTTCTTAGAAGAAAAAATGGTAAATTTGTCACAGGTTCATGGGCTGACAAAACTCTTCACTGCTTATTTAAGCAGTCTGGCCGATACTGTACTCTGATCCTTGTAAAAGTGCTGAAAAGGTTTCTCCAGAATATCAAAAACACAGTCCATTAGAGTTTGTTGGGTGGTTTGAGTATATGCAGACTGGCCAGGGTGACCATCAACAGGCACATGAGCTTGAAAAATATAACAGAAGAACTAAAGAAGGTTTCCCAGTATAATGAATCATATATTARATTAGGTGAATTATTATACATGGAAAGATGAAATAACCAGTGTTTTTTGAAAACCTTATGTCATGCTCTGCTAATCATGTAGATGTTGTTTTGACATGTACACCACCTTCATGGAAACAGTAGTTCCTAACTGCAGTGACTTCTTTCAGCRGGAAAAAGCTGCAATACTAAGTTATTTGAGGTGTCAAGTCAGCATCTATTTTCTTAAATCCTGAATCACAATGCAGTTGAGCATGCAGAAGTGCTAGACGAACAGGTGGAGACTCCACCTTGCAACTCCACAACATAAAATCTGAAACCGACAGTTTGGTGCAAAACACAATCACAGATTTCGAAGATCTTTGAAWACTCCATCCATCTGGGTTGCAACTGTTGGATTTGTGGACTCACAATGGAGAGAGAATTGCTTAAAAACTATTTTCAGCTGCAGTCCCTCAACAAAGCAACAAGCGAGACATGAAGCATGTTTTGCACAACCAATTTTTAAAAACRATTACTTGTTTTTGTATGAACAGATTACAAAATTGTATTCTAGGCTTTGTGCTCACCTAGGCAGATGCCACCATGTTTATTTTTAATCAACTGGAATACACTTTTGTAATGAAGGGAGGCAGATTTGGACCAGTTTTTAAACAATTCTAGAGCATGTGCTAGACAAAACAGTAAAAACACTAACTGAACACTCTCCAAACAAATAAATTAGCTTACCTCCGTCAGTTGTTGCAAATATTTGGGAGAAAAATTGCTGTTTAATCTGAACAAATACAAAAATAAATAAAAAAATAACATAAAAATAAACTAAAATGATATACACATTTTACATTCTACCTAATGTTGCAAGAGTTTCTTAATTTGAAACTAAAACATACCGTCTTGACAAAATAATGTGAACTCAAAAATTTAATTTTTTTATGTTGTTTTAAATTATATGTTTTGCGTGAAAACTGAGGTTTTTCTTCAAACTGGTCTCTGGCATTCTTTTTTTGTCAAGACCAAGTGCAAACATTCATTAAGCTAACATCACAAACTGAAAATAAACACATTGCCTCTCTAAACACAGATTTTGTTCTGTGCTTCAGTGTTGTGTGCAGTAATCTGTAAGCCTAAAAATCTAAAAAATGGCTGATAAACAAGGATATTTTAATGCCACGTGTCCACTGTTCATTTATATAACTTGCATCTGTTAGCTGTCTTCTGAATGATTACTGAAGCAGCACATAAATGCTCACAGCCACAATAACTGCCTTCACTTTTTAAACTGTGAAGCTTGATTACATTGTGGTTCTTATTGTTTTGTAGTCTCACAAGTATTAAAGTCACAAATTGTGGCAAATGATCAATCTCATGTAAAAGTTATCATTGTATAAGGTTTACCTGCAGTACTTTGAAAAGTCACACCTCATTTATTGAAAAAACAGAACCAAATATTCATTAATGAATTTTCTTTACCCTCTTTCAAATTCTTGGTGAAGAACTGTGAAGCATGCATCTTGATTTTAGGGTCATGGTTTGATAAGAGTTTCATACGGTTTGGTTTTCAATGAAGGGAAATGAGTGCCAAAACCAGCATGCCATTTAGCAAAAATAGGAATTGAGCTAAACTGAGAAACTATATCATCATTCTAAACATGCAACAATATCCATTATGAGCATTCATTTATCACATTTATACTAATGTAAGCTAGTCTTAGGCACCACTTGCTCCTGTATACTATTGTTCTTAGGAGCAGGAGCAAAATTAGACTAAATAGATGTTGCGCTTGAGGTCTAAAACGATGCCAACAATTAAACAAACCTAAATAGGTTTAATGTGATATCAGCAAGTCAGAGATAAAGTCAGGCAGCTGATAGGGAGGAGGCAGCTGAGCTTTTTAGAACAACTGGATTTAATACTGGCAACACTGATGTCTTTACTAATAATGCAGTTTAATATCTGATTAAATCATCAATTGACATATTGAACTATCATGGACTATCATTTTTTGACACCTACAGATAACAGAAGCTGCTGCATCATAATTGTGACCCAACACATCATATCAGGAACTGAATTTGGTCAAACTAAACTAAGCATATTTTCAGATTTAAAGATACATTTTGATACTTAGATCGGACTGATTATGAGCAGTTCGAAGAATGTGGCTTGATCTGTCTTCCAAATTGGGAATACCCTATAGGGGAAATTGGAGTGAATTTTTTTTTTTTTTTTTTTTTTTTTGTGAATAAAGTAGGATTTCTTGAGGTCTTTTGAAAAAAGGAAACCTTAAACCATATCTGCATTTCTGGATTTCCAAGCTGTTTTTGAAAATAGCTTCAGTAGCCTGTGAAGTGAAAATTTAGGGCTTTTCTGCTCAGAATCAATGTTAGTTGTTGGTATTTCTCAGAAAAGGTGCTTCAAAATCTTCTTTTGGATTATTTTTTGCACATATCTTCTATGGAACTCAAGGATAAACAATTTATTCCTCGCAGTTTTTTTCAACCAATTCACTATAGCTGCCTATATCCTACTTGTGACTTAATCCTCTGTTTGATTCACATACATTGAAATATACTGCATTCAGCMGAAAAATATAACAAGCTATTTTTAMGAAGTGTGCTGAAGCTATCTGCTGTTTTTTTTCTGTAAAAAATAAAAAATAAAAAAACAGCTGTTTCATCAAGAGTTTTTTGTGTAAGAAATGGCAAAGACAGTCTTTGAGGGAGAGCAGGGCAATATCTCAGCATGAGAAATGAACCTTTGCTTTTCTATTGAGCACATTCTTAAATATACAGTAGATAGTGATGTACCAATATAGATAAATGTCTCTACCATATTTTTGCCACTGCAGCCTGTCTATGTGGTGACCTCATCAGGGGTTTTTCCCACAGCCATTGCAAACAAGTCAAATGGAAAGTTAGTCTTCAAAACTATTTGAAATGGATACAAATTAGAACTCAACAATTTTCCTATTATTGTTTTTTTATTATTTTTGACCATGCAAAATGAAACCTCAAGAATTCATATGATGACTGCTTAAACCATTTAATCATGTCAAAAACTAAGGAATCATGCTCGAGTGAGCTTCACTTCAGCAAAGTCCTCCACATGCAGACTTCAACAGAAAAAAAAGATATGAGTTTATTAAAGACTTTATCTTTCTACGAGCAATCTCCTCTCAAATAAATCAAGAAAAAAATAGCATTTGATGAAGACTTTCCAGAAAACAAGAGTAGATAGTCAGATCCACTTACCCCCCACTCTAAAAATGAAATGTTGGATTTACTTAACCATGTTATGTGACCTGGTTCCACTTAACTGAGTTGAGTAAATTCAAAGCAACATACTCATGTTCTTTGGTTAAAAAACTGGTATATTGCTTTGAATTTACTCAACTCATTAAGTGGAACCAGGTCACATAACATGGTTAAGTAAATCCAACATTTCATTTTTTACAGAGCATGTGTTGGCAAACAATGGCTGTTCTGCAGTTTTTCTGTAGAAAACAAAATGAGATGTCAGACAGTTTGTACTTCTGAACTAAGTCTGTGTCAAACTGAATAATAATCATTGCACATGTAACTTTTTGCATGATACACATTTTGTATGTGAAATCAATGAAGAACAGATTCATGAAACATGTTTTAAGTTACAAATTGCTGATACAAGAACACCAAGCTTGTTTCAAAGACAAAAGCAGCCTGTTGTCATGTTCACGCTGTGTGCAAATAATGAGTGAACCATCTGAGGGTCAAAGCAGCATGTTAGCCTCCAGAAGCTARTAGTTTTATACAGTATACAGTGCATTTCCTGCAAGAGGACAGAGCTTCAACAGAGCTTAACATTTAAAGCTAACCTATTTGAATAATAAATAAACACTCTGAGTACAACTAGGTGATGAAAGCATGTGAGAGGACARACAAGCAGCTGCTATTGTATTCTGAAGATGAAGAAATTACTTGAATCATTGCTGCAAAAATGGCAACGTGTTTGACAGGAAGACAAAGTGGTTTATGGAAATAGCTGATACCATTAGATATTCTTTGATGCCTATCTGAAGCATTGCTGCTCTTTGTTTGCTTTTATATTATATGTGTTGTAAGTTTTATTAGTTGACAGTGTATTAGTTTCACAAGAGTCAAATCAGTATTGTCATTTCTGGTAAAAAGTAATGTTATAGTACCTAAGATTTTCTGACCAAGCAAACCACGTCTGATGAGACTGGTGTAGGGATTAGACCAAAAATGTAGAAAACAAGAGAACTAGAACGAAAAAAGAAACACTTTTACTAAACAAAAAACAAAAAGGCTGACATAGCAGCAAAACTTTAAAACTCAAGAAAGCCACGGAAAACCATGAAGGAGTGAGTCATCGGGCAGGGAGTTTACACAAAGCACTACTGGTGAGCAATGAAACAGAGACTGAATATGGAGCAGCAGTAACTGGAAAGTGGAGGCACCTAGGTTGATTATTAACTGGGGAAAAAACTGAGGAGGCTGACTGAGGGTGGAAGAAAGAAAAGACCGAGGGTTTAATGGAAATCAACAAAAATGCAAAAGAGATGAGAAGGTCGGAAACAGTCATGTCATGTCTGATTTGGGCACACAGGATTAAACATAACATTATTCATAATTGGTAAACATAATACAGGTAAATGTGACTACTGTGTAGAAGATGGAAATGTGGAGCATGTTTTATTACACATATTCAGCTATTAACAGGCTCATTGAAATAAGGTTTGATCTAAATGAATTATTACAAAGGAATAAAAAATCTCACATCATTCAGGCTGTAATTTCCTTTCTAAAACAGACTGTTGTGTGAAAAAAAATATGAGTTTTTTCGTTTCTTTTTGAGGACAGATCGAGTCCACACTCCATACCAATAGTTAGCGGGAATGCACCACATTGTTGTTTGACTAAACTAAACTAAGAAGAAGAAGACTGAGGGTGAATGAGAGATGACGATAAAGAAGCTAAACAGGAGCTAACAAGAAAAGTAAACAGGACTCACAACAGGGGTGTTAAATTTATTTTCACAGTGGGCCACATTAGTATTATGGTGGCTCTCAAAGGGCCAGTTGTAATAAACTTTGATGTTTTGTTTATTTCAACTTAACTCAAAATGCCATGTTTCTTGTCTCATTGCTGCGGCTGAGCACCACTAACATTAACTATGCTCTACATGGTATGTCGTTTACAGAAAGAGCATTTTAACATTTTTTCTACACTGAAAAGTACTCCATGTACAATGGACTAAATGTGAAATAAAACAATACAGAAATACTATTAAAAGTAAATAGTTTTTTGGATGGTTTAACTCACTGGTGAGATGGGCTGAATAACAATCTTGTATTCTGAACCCTCCCTCTTTCCTATAGGGAATTACCAGTGGAGGTGGAGCTCCAGTTTAATTTTACGACTTGTAAATGGCGAATTCCCACTTCCCAGTACAACTGGGCCACAACAAAAGTAGCTGGCAAAAATGCAGTGAAATGTAAATTTTACGCAGCAAATTAAAAAAAAGTAAATATGTAATTAAAAAAAAATTGCAGCTCATTGTAAAATGTTAATACATATTTGAAGCTCTCACAAGCCACATAAAATGCCGCAGCAGGCCCGCAGGCTTTCAGTTTGACACGTGCCCTAGCAGATCACAGATAACTAAAACAAATCTAAGATTATGACAACTTTAATTCTTGCATTCAGCTTGGAGGCGGAGATAGGCCTGATTAATTTGAGGGGCCACTTGTGGTAAAACATTCACACTATTACAGTATTTGGTCACAAAAAATAAAGTAAAAAAACAAAAAACATCAACAAAAAAAAAAAAAAAACCTTCTGATAAAGGCCACTACATGAAAATGGTAATATAACTGTAACATATTTCTTTTTGAAATTTTCACTCAATTTAACTTTTTTCCTCTGATGTCATCAGTTAATCTCCTGTTCTGTTTGTGGWGTTCATGGACAGAAACTCAGRGGTTTAATTAAGGTGCCTGGGTTAGGACCTTAGGGTCTTCTCTCTGCTTTTTGCCGATAATGTGGTTTTGCTGGCATCCTCTACTGTATGCCCTGCAGCATGCACTAAAGGTGGTTTGTATCTGAGTGTGAAGCAGCCATCATGAAAGTCAGCTGCTCTGAATTTAAGGTTGTGATTCTCAACCAGTAATAGGTGAATCACATCCTCTGGGTTTGAGGTGCATTTTAGCCTCAAGTTCAGGAACTGAATCTTGTTTTTGGGTAATAGTAGTAAGAAGTGGGAGATGGACCCATGCATCAGGGCATATTCTAAACTAAAGCAACGATGTTGTTGCTCTGGCCTTTTGTAGTAAAGAAGAAGCTAAGCTGAAAGGCAAAACTCCTGATTTAATGATTTATCTATGTTTCAGTCTTTATCTTGCACCTCGGACCTGTCCAAATGCATGAGATCCAGCTGACTGAAATGAGTTTACTTGAGGCCTAGCTTTAGACATTGGGTGAGAGGTTTTATTGGAGAATGGGAGGTTCATGATAGAGTCCCCCACCCACATCTGATCAGGACACTTTCCTCTGGATAATTTCTGGGCTTGTCTTGTCTGTAGTGCAGGGGGGAGGAATGTCTGGTATGGGTGGTCATTTCAAGCAAAATAACTTTTCAAGATTGTTAAGTAGGGTTGGGCATAATCGTATCGTGCGCAATTAATCGTCAGATAAACATTAATCAATTACTTTTTGGCACTTGACTATTAATTTGATTAATGCCACCAGGCAGACTGACTGGATATTCCCCGGTCAGTCTGCTCGGTGCTCCTCTCTGCTTCAAATATGACGAACATTTAAACAAAAGTTCTGTAACTTATTTATCTATCAACACAATTTAAAATTTGATGTATAGCCTGAAGTCTGATTTTGACACAATTTGGAAAATATTTTTTTTACAAAGAGCAAATCTTTCCCACTAAATAGGTCATGTGACCAGGACATAAGGGCGTCCAAGGACTCCAGAGGATTAATCGTCAAATTAATCGTTGTCGGCTAAATACCACAATTAATKGTGATTAATTATTTTGCGAATATCGCCCAACCATATTGTTAATCAGTATTTACTTTATTTTTRATTGTTATCTCAAACCACCCTGGCAATAAACTCCTGCTTACACTGCCTGATTGACCATCCTGCTCCACAATATGCACACACTAGTTAGTCAGTTTTTTTTTTTTTATTTCACTCGTGTCAGCAGATCAACCAAGTGATAAGGGAAAAGAGAGCTATGCTGAACTAAACCATTATAACTTCAATATTTAAAAACTTTACAACTTTACTGCACAATTTATTATAATGAGGGCTAAGTTCAGTAGCTGCTTTATTGTTTAATATTATTGCTCATTTTATGTTTCTATTTAAAAAAGTACATGTGAACACAGTCAAGATGAAGACTTGTGATAAAGTACTTATCACATGATCTGCCACTGAAAAACTCTCTGATGGAACAGAGGCATCATTGCTAATTTAGAAAAATGAGCGTGCATTCTTGCAGTAAACTTGTAGCTCACCTCAGGTTATAGTTTTTACTTTGTAACCCTTTCAAAATTAAACTACGCTGACAGAAAGCAATTTGGGATAACTTTACGGATGATTAGGGTTGGTGGTGTTGATGTTCTGTTGAAAATAACGTGAAAATAAAACTGCTACTAATTAAAATGAAAGTAAAAGACTCTTTGAAAATTATTTACCATTCCTGATGTTAAATATAAATAGATACATTAATTGACATAATCTAAATCAATATTGAAAATATACTGAAAATCAGGTGATGTAAATTTAAAGGATATCACTTTCCACTTGTCTGAGTGTCTTGACAGAAGTAGGAAGTCTATTTATTCCTGATGACATTTAATAGAATTTTTAGGTTACATATAAAGTACTAATTTTACAAAAAAAACGTGTTTCTGTCATCTCAGGTTAAATGTGACATTTACATGCAGTCTAGATAGATGGTGCAGCTTTAAATTCCCTTRAGCTTTTTATGATAATCATGATGATAAAAGTTTACTTATTATTGATCGCCCCTGTGAGCACATGCACGATAATTCACTGTGGATTTGAGCTTCAACGTGATTGCCACTGGAAGCTGGGAGTGGAGGAGAGAGACAGAGCAGTCATTTCCACTGGGCAGAACAGCAGTTGTGAGGCTTTAATGGTAATGCAGCACACCTGAAGCCATATGATGCCAGCTTCGCTGCTGTGAATGAGCCAATCGTTGAAAGTCGTGCCGCAAACAGCTGGGAGAACTACGCCAATACGGCTCACTCCAGTGCTTTGCCTGGTATAACACTTCATTAGGCGGAGTGAATTGAACTTCCGTCACCCATAACCAATGCAGACTCCGAGTGGGGGAGTGCAGATGATTAATACCACTTTGGGTGGCATGTCAACTAACTGGGCTCCTTGGGTTTACTACACAATAAGTCAAATACAGTAGCTTTCTGTCTTTTCAGCTGTCAAGAATTATTATTATTATTATTATTATTATTATTATTATTATTATTATTATTATTATTTTGTTCATCAAAATTCAACAGATTAAGGTTGAAAGACAGCAGAGCTGAAAGGTTACCACTTCTGTCTTACTTCTACCAATAACAACAATCACAGTTGATGTYGTGAGTAACCAGAGGACACTGGGGGTGGGGGTTCAAAAACGCAGGCATCTGTCAGTTTTCTGCAATGTCATCTGATTGAGTGGCAAAAACAAATAAATGTGGAAAGGGGGATGCAGGTGGAGAGAGGAGATAAGCTGTCATGAGTCTCATATTGCCTCTCACATTTTCATTTCTCCTCRAACAATCCATCACCATCATGTGCATGCTCCGTTCAGCCCCCCGGCAGCTGTTAGGGTGGGCAAACATCACACAGGTTGGTGTTAGGATCCAGGTGCATATCAGTCACCTTTACACCAATGTTGAACACATATGACAATCTCTGGTTGATCCTCTTTGCTGTAACAATAAAAGAAACTAGTCTACAGATTTACAAACTAATTACTTATCTTAATCCTGAACAACTACGCTGATATTATCAACAGGCACATCTTACATACAGTATAAACTGACAGTGAATGTGCAGTGTTGCTTGTGAGCGCTGACAAATCTCCTCAGATCTCGGGCATTTATTGTCTTCTTGAAACCCTCCAGAATGTTGAGTAGCCGTCTCCGGCTGTCTGCTGTTCGCTGCTGAGCAGGTCGTGTGTTTTGTATTCCAAAACAGCTGCCTCTCCACTTTGTGCGAGCGAGCCCCGGGACAGAATCAAAAGAGCTGAGCGAGCCTGCAGACTCAAATATCCCTCCATCCCAAAGATCAAATCACTTTTTTTACGCTAACATTAGCATCGACTTCACCAACTGAATCCCAGAGGTCCTGATTCAGAGCTTTCATATCGCAAACTTACTAAATGATCTGATGGAAGGACGCAGAACGGCCAGCTCACTTTGTGATGGAGCTGAATGCAGAACATTTTTTATTCCCAACTTGCTCAGTCAGAACCTTTTTTTTTTCCTGTAGGTACCTTTTAACTCTCAATTTTCATGGGCAACTACCCCTCAGATGGATATGAACAGTAATCCTTTTGTTGCACTGACTGATGGAGCAGGAGGCAACAGTAAAAACCTGACAAGAAATAAGCTTCATGATGTCAAGAGACCAAATTTTAGACTATTCTTTTGAACTTTATTTTATTTTTTCATTCATTTTACGTTTTATTTGCTTTGTTTCACGGGGGAAATAATTGATACATTTAAGGAGTTTTACAGCACGAGGAATGTGTTTAGGCTCATAACACTGATTTTAAGTCTGTTAAAAATCACAGTCTAATGAAAGTGACATTTAAAATACCAATTAACCAGTAGACTGTTTTTAAAGATGTTGAGTGTTTTTTTTTTCAGAACAGAGGAAGACAAAGAAGGAAAACCTATACAAAAATATAGGATACACACCTGATTCATTTAGTTACTATATTCAAAGTAACATTACCAAAAAATATTTATACTGAGAAGTCAAATCACACAACTTGAAGCACGACTCAGACTGAATAATAGGTGAAAAAAGGTTCTGGGTAATGAGGTGTTAGTACTTTACTTACTGTGAAGTGGAATTTGGGTTATTTATGCTTCAGTAATTATTTTTCAGACTTCAGCTTGTTTTCATTCCAACGTATTTTACATAAAAAAATTAAAATAACTTTAAAAAGTTAAGTTTAACTTAATTTAATTAAGTTAATTAATTTAACTTAAAAACTTAATTAACTTTAACTTAAAAAATTAAGATACCTATCCAGTGCCTCCTGGATAGAGTGAATTTAATTTTAGTTGGATGAGGAGTAGAAAAATAAACCATTCTGACACCCTATTGGTTTGTATGATCCATCACACCTGTATGACGCAAATCACACAACAGGACACAGCAGACATAGACAAGTATGAAGATGATGTTGCAGAGGTACTGCAAGCAGCTGAAACAGGTAGACTAGTGTATCCCATATTCCCAACAATAATATTTTAATATATCCTTATAGGCATTATATGGTCTTTAGAAAAATGTTGTTGTTGTTGTTGCTTTTTGTTTATTTTTGGCAGGGGGGTGTGCACTATAGGTCCTTGTGGAGTGGCCCCAGCCCGAGCTTTTGTGCTTAGTGTTGAATTATACTGTAAATATATAT
>NW_013952683.1:530139-532143 GCF_001266775.1 Austrofundulus limnaeus | reverse complement strand
CAGTTGAATTACTTTTATAATCATATGTGTCATGCACTAGCAGATATCCAGCCCTAGCTTATAAGACACATTAAACACACACATACAAGTGGAAAGACAAACATTCTTCAAACAAAGTGTCCTCTTCCTGAGGTGCCAGGGCTTTAAAATAAACTGGGCTAACTGAAACACAAATACTTAAATACTGCACTTTGTCTTCATCAAGTGAAAAAAATAATAATAAAATCTGGATAAACATCAAGAACTTTATCAATTATTTAATTTTTCAATATCATATACAAAGGACAATAAAACAAAAAGTGTATTTCATTTTCTATTTCACACAAATCACACAAAGAACATGTACAATCCTCCTCTGGAACTGAACAAAAATGTCCAGTCTCCATGCAGTGCCAAAGGCAAAGGGCCAGACCTAAATTGTGCACAGACAGACCTTTGATGTTTATATAGGTTCTCTGTTACATAAGGCTTAGAACCATTAAGGTCCTTTATTTGAATGTAGGTTCTTAATTTTGGTTACATAGAATTTACACTTATATGCTTCTAAATAAATCTGTTTAATCTGTTCAATATTACATCTTAACTTATTTTTATAAATATACATATAAATATATATAAATATACATTTTTTGCAGATCAGTTTCATTTTCAGCAATAGGCACAATGTCATCTGCATACAATATTATACATAATTTTACATCATCTACCCTCACTCCCACATCAGCCTCTTTAACTATCATTACCAAATCATTTATATACTGTATTAACTACTGCAACTGTTGCTGGACCAGAACACAAATAAACCTTTCCACTCAGCTTTCTTGTCCAAACTACAAGCCAAATCCACACCAAAAGTCTTCAAAATGAAGAATATTTCCTGTTCAACAGAAGGAGACACAAAACCTCAGACACTCTCTATCTTGCGTCTTGCCACATCCTGTTTCATTACTTTTACTTTTATACTTAAAGTTGTTTAGAAACCAGTAATTTTACATGTTTACTTGAGTAAAAAGCTTGAGTTGAGACTTCAGCTTCTACAGAAGTCTTTTATTAAAACCCTAATATATATAACTCTACCACCTCTGTGAATAAATTACATTATACAATATGTATATAGCTGCCATGAATTATTTCCCCGTTGAGTTTTAAGGTAAAGAAATTCAATTATTTTCTCTTCATATCAGAAATGCCAAATACTACATTATTAAAGAAGCAGAGATAGTTTAATCCCCCAGATCTTTGTATCAAACAAAGCAGTGCTCATACAGTCTTACTAATCTGGATTCATGTAAACAAAATTGCAGGTTCATGGATGTCAGCAGCAAAAATGAACTGCTTTTTTTCTTTCACTTTTTGAGTGATCAACCCCTACTGATGGCATTATAGTTTGTTCTATCTTATATAACATAAAATTGCATTAAATAAGATATAACATTTACATAATYTGAAATGATAAAGCCCAAGTAATGAAATTTAAGAAGAAGCTTTTTTATGTGGTTCCAATGCTGCAGTTTTATGACACAACTTAATTTAATCTTTCTATTCACACTGCAGAACTGTTCTCAATGTCCAACAGGTTTTTTCTTTCCAGCTTTCTTTAAACTTGTGAAGTTTCTAAATGAAGTCAAGGAAACCATCAAAAGTAAAGCAATTGTGATTTTTTACTGTTTGTAAGATTAGGGAAAAATCACGAACAGAACATAAAGCAAAAGCAAGAAAAATGTTTAAACCAAGATGAGTCATAAAACATTTAGAAAAGTAAATAAGCTTTACAAAAAATAAACAAATAAAAAATATAGATAAATGTCTAGTAACAAAGAAAAGTTAAGATTTATCAGCTACATAAACACAATAAACTTGATTGGATTAAAAAAAATTCAGAGATTCTCAAAAATCAATGTTTGGAATGATTTTTTTTTAATGGTTCGAATACAAAAGTGTATTAGAAGTTATTAACTACTGTTAAAACAACTTTTCGGTAATGTCATTAATTCTCAATAAATT
>NW_013952683.1:528563-529636 GCF_001266775.1 Austrofundulus limnaeus | reverse complement strand
GTGTGTGTGTGTGTGTGTGTGTGTGTGTGTGTGTGTGTGTGCGCAGGGGGGGTTGCATGCGTGTGCACTGCAGTTAAATGTAAAAGGACTCACCTTAACTGTCTGTCTGAAATGATAAAGCAATGCTTTGAAGCACTCAATGGCACACTTTATCTTAAATGCAATAAGATTTGATAAATTGAAGCTGCATGTTTCACATGCATGTGAATGAGAAGAGGACTTCTGAATGACATCGCTGCTGCTAAAGCATCAAACTCTGACATCTGTCTCGGCAAAACGTATACGGAATAAGTAAGCTGGCTCGTTCTGTTTTATCTCCACCACTGGATGAGGTGTGTGTAAAATATTCAAGCAGCAGCATTTCATGTGCAGCTTAGCACCACTGCACCAACTCCGAGCAGAATGAGAGCTTCAGCTTAATGTTCTCTGAAATGATTTTAGAAAAATGTCTTGTGTGATGTAGAAAGACGTTTTCTGCAGCTGCAAGTTTCACTTCATTTACTTTAGCTTTACACAAGTGGGTTTCATATTGTTTGTAATAAAAATGTGCACAGACAATACTCAAGAGGCAATGGAGAGTAAATTAGAGGAGAGGTTTTACATTAAAACTCCATGTTGTCTTTATTATGTCGCAGATTTCGGATGATAATAAAAATGTTGTTTTAGCCTCATGAAGTGTGGCAGTGGGAGGTGTGTTTAAGAGTTAGAAGATATTTTTTGTGTGTGTGAGTGTATTTTTTTTTTCACTGTTGGAGCTGGTGGAGGACCTGTGGAATTGACCCGCCTCAGGCTGGAAACATAAATGTTCTTGTGTCTGCCTGTGATGTTGAATTCATCGTCTAACCTGTCTGCCYGGGTCCACCAGCCCCCCTCAGCAGACGAGCACATACAGCTCAGGTTTTTGAGATCCCAGTGAAATCCCATGCATTTTTCATTTAGAAAGATGGCACCAGAGAAACAAAAAAGTCTTGAGTCAAACCACAAGCAAGGGAAAGTGAAAACTAACACAGACTCTTTTGTGGAAATATTGGGCCTCATGCAAGAACCGTTCGTACGCACAGATTTGTTCTTAA
>NW_013952683.1:524393-527792 GCF_001266775.1 Austrofundulus limnaeus | reverse complement strand
GACATGTTCGTACGAACCCTTTGTACGAACAAAAGTAAGAGAAATTTAGGATAAGAATACGAACATGTTCTTGCATGAGGCCCACTGTGTGACAAAACTTGTTGCTTTATTGTTCGGATAATTTATAATAAATTAGCATAAGGACACAGAACCAGTGTCAAATTCCTGATGAAAAATTGCTCAAACTTTGCTTTTTGTTCTTGTTTTTTGAGTGAACAGTTGACAAATTAAGGCATTATCGCCACCTATGGCTGTACTGAAAATTGTAGATGCTCTGAACTATCGTTTCTTTAGGGACACACAAAACATGAACAACTCTAGTTTTGCTCTAATGCCGACTTCTCACCAACCGCATTACGCTGCCACAAAAGGTGCCCTCCTTCTGTACCCTCGCCCCACCCAGTCACAACATTTTTGAATTGTGTCGGAATTCAGCTACGCTCTGGAAGATGGCTTCACACTAGCACAACTCGACCAGGGTATCACGTCTGTGCTAGGTTGTTTCCAAGACCTCACCACGACCACGGTTTTAACCCAGGCATGAGGCCAGCAGCCAGTCCTGCTTGAAATTCTTTAAATCCAAGCTATGCTGGGCCCCATATCATACATTTGTTGCTACCATTCTCCATATTAGGTTGCTGCTGACACAAGAATAAATGCTCACAACCTAACTACAGACTATTCTGTTCATGTTTAAAATCTGCTCAACTTGTCACACTCCATTCCATGAAATAAGATACTGTAGCACTGTGATCCTAATGTGCAATTGAAAACATTGATAAGACTCTGCAAAAACCATCCACAATCTGACTGATTTTTTAATATTGTTTGGTCATCATTCAACGTGCACAGGGCCTTATATCAAACAACCACAAACCTGTCAGAAATTTTATTTTTGTCTTTGAGAAGCCATAGCCTCCCATTTACAGAARCTAAAACTAGAATTACTGCTTTATTAAAGCCAACAATGCTTTCTTGTTTTGACCAGTCCCGACCTGAATTAAGTGTTTATTGCAACAGTTTTTTGCTCACACTCCAATTCAATAAGTGTGAGAGAATCTACAGTTCAGTAAGTCATTATCGGCGGCACTTAACGTATGTTTAGCCTTAGTAAGTCAGAGTTTGTGTTTTATTTGTGGGTGACAGGGCAGGTCTCGTTCAACAGATGGCATGAGCAATTAAACGTCTTTCAARTGATCTACAGAAGAATTAATTTGAGGGAAATGCACATTTCCYATTAAAATGGAAGTTTGGTATTATTGAAGACATTTAGAGAGCATCTCTGACTTAGGGGAGATTAAACAGATTGACACACASTCCATTAGATACTAATGGACATTAATATATATGCTCATGATGTCACAAATTCAATTCTGGTGTTTGGATTGTGGGATCATTTTAATCATTCAAATATAGGCTTCTGGATGCATTTTTATTTGACCTTTGACTTTTGTAAACACGGAGGAAACATCACACAAAGATATAGGAAATGATACAAACAAAATTAGTTTAAGAACTTAAAAACAACCAGATCCATAAAACAGCTGAGTTTACCATGTTTTTGCACCCTTAGTGGACATAAATGACTTGTTGTGAACTCCAGTGATTTTGTCCTGGATTAGGTCTGGACCCAAAAGCACAATGTTAAAGCAGTAGAAGTCCTCAGAAATGAGTTTTGAAACACTTGTGTTTTGACTTGAGGCTTGCAGCAATAGAGTTCAGAGTTTGAAAAGAGCATTGAGGATTTGTGAGCTGAGTATGGAGATTCTCAGCACAGAGGAGAAATCAATCATTGTAATGTAAAATATATGAGAAAGATCCAAGGACTGGCAGCCTAAACTAACACTTTCAACAGTGCATGCTGAWGTATTGCTGTGCTGTAGTTGAACCCAAGTATTTATGGATGAGATGAGTGATTGGATGAAGCTGAGATCTGACCTTGCACAACAGGAACTGCTTTGGTAATTAAGCACAATGGAGAAGGAGAGAGACGAGACAGAAKACTCTCCAAGCAGCAGCAGGTCTATCTGTTTGTCTCTCTGTTATTTGTTTAGTTTAAAGTGACATGACAATTTAAATTGTAAAATGCTTTGGATATTTTCTTTAAATTTTGTCGCAAATTAAAGTGTGGCCTTGTGCAAATAAGTAAAACAAATTAGTTAAATTAGTGTATGAAAAGCATGCTTCTGTAGATTATTTCTGTAGCTAGTGCTGTGTGGTGGTATTACTTTTTCTGTGGCAGTGTCTACTGCTTAAGAGGTAGACTGGAAGAAGCATAATGACTTTGAAAGAATAAACATTAACTCTGCCACCATGTTGAAAGCAGAACTCCCTTGCGGTGGTGGCTGGTGGATTTTTCTCCGGGATGGGGGGCTACAACTCCAAAGTAGGCTCATCTACAAAAGCAATCAAACATGTACTAAGTTGTTTCATGCCAGTGTATTTAGTAAACAAATGAAAATAGTAAAACAGCATTACAATGTCATGTAGRGCTTTATTTTTTGCACATAAAGTTTGCTCTTCTGTAACTGAGAAGCAAATTTCTTTATGACTGGTTAAAGTCAGGAATGTTTTAACCAGATTCTCCTCTACAGAGCATGGTCAGTGCAGTGAGATGTGATGTACCTGAGGAAAGTCTTGATTGTCTTCAGTGTTGAGAAGCTCCTCTCAGATTCAGCTGTGGTCAGAGGAGATGTGATGAGAATCTTCAGCAGAGTCACAGTCTCTGAAGGTGTCCTACAGATTGTTCCCCATGAAGAGTTGGTACAGAGCCACAGCACCACTGCAGCTCCCAAATGACCCCGGATTTACACTACATGTGACTCTGCTCCACTGCGCTGCGATGTGCAGTTCGCAGCTGTCCGTTTGTGTCTCAATTCATACAGCCTCCGCTCCGCTCAGCTCCGCTCCAGAATGACACACAGAGGAGGGAGCGTGTGCAGGAAGGAGTTTGCGCGATAAATCCAGTGATAAATGTGGAAGTCAAAGCAAAAAATAATGAATTCGAAAGACGAACTCCAAACACAGCTGAAAACATTGATATAAAGGCTTTTGATTTCTATGGTTGAAACTGTATTGTTGTCATCTTTTTGAAACTTCTGACTTCAAAATAAAATCCACGTGTATCGTATGTACACATATGCTTCATGATACTTGTTGCCATCTGCTTCCCAAACAGAACGATACATTCTGACAGCATTTGTGTAGAAATAAATACATATATTTATTATCATAGCTGGGATTTTGACATTATTCTGACAAATTATTCCACCTAATGGTTTCTTATTTTGAAAATACAGATGTTGTGCTTGTTCCTTTTCCTGTTGGTGCGACGTGATCTTTGTAGATTGACTCCAGAGCAGCTTTTGAAAAGTTCCATAAAAATTCACTCTACAACAG
>NW_013952683.1:508440-523468 GCF_001266775.1 Austrofundulus limnaeus | reverse complement strand
ACACACACACACACACACACACACACACACACACACACACACACACACACACACACACACAGTTTTAATCATGAGGCTAAATGACAGAACCAACATCAACTCTTCTCCAGTGTGTTTGGACTTATTTTCTGTTTATTAAAAACATTTAGTTTCTTGTCTGAGAAGCTTGTTTTCCATTCAAATTAAAAGGACAGAGTTCCAAGCTTTGAGACGTTTTGTTTATGAACTCATACGCAAGTTGTAGTCCATTGCAGCAGGTCAGTGGGGGATTTTTCAAGATGCAAGATTGTCTGTCTTTGTGTGGATCTTCTATTTTTGCCTCTTTAGATGTGAATGTTTCATATTTAAAGTTGCAGAGCTCCCCAGACTTCAGCAGCCATGGTTTACTGATCCACATGATGGTGCCAACATGATTCTGTAGTTTTTTTAATTAAATCTTCTGCAAACAATTTTTCATCCACTTGATTAAAAAAAGTTAACCTAAAATTGTGTTTTTTATAGACATAAAACAGTGCCAAACTTTATGCTTAAATTTTACATTAATAATGATAAGTTTGTTTTGTCAGAAACCCATTAGTATGCTAATGAATCTGCCATTTGTGCATAACCTTTATTAATCAGCTAAATGTTTTTTTTTCTTATGCCTGCTTCACGCGGCAAGATTTTAAAATTGTTAACTGATTTTCAAAGATGGAGAGAGCCCACACATAATTAAAAAAAATCTTTGATATAACAAGTTTGGTCCAACAGTGTGTGGTGTACAGTCACATGGCATAGACAACYCATCACACACAAACAGATTTCACTCACCAAAATTCAGATGTCAGACAGGAAATCTTGCGAGACCTCTCGAGATCAAAGAGAGTTCAGAGTAAATAAACATGGCAGATGAGGAAGAAAATGGTGATAGTGTATGGACTATTTTCAGCAGACACTACACATACTTGAGGTTGCCGGTTCAATCACTTGTGTCAGCCGTCTCAGTCATTGTGTCCTTGGGCAAGACACTTCACCCGTCTTGCCTGCTGGTGGTGGTCAGGGGATCCGGTACGTGGCAGCCCTGCCTCTGTCCATGTGCCCCAGGGCAGCTGTGGCTACAATGTAGCTTACCACCATCAGTGTGTGAATGGGTGAATGACTCAAGTGTTGGAGTCCAGAGGGACTTGACAAAGCACTATAGAAAGTTAGAGCATTCACCGTTTATTCAGGGATTATTCAAAGTGACCTTTGTGATTATTCATACCAAAATCTTCACATTTTTTTCCTACACCAACATCCACAAATAATGATTCAGTTTTATCTTCATCAGGTCCATTGAGAGCCAAAACTCTGTGAAAAAGTGCCACTGTGCCTTGTTTTACTTATTGTATTACATTTAGCTTGTTTTCAAATAATGAAAACTGGCTCAAAAACTGCCACTTTCCATATCTAGGTTACATAACGAGTAGAGTTTTAAACATTGTTCCTTTCTGAATAACCTTTGGCAGGCCTAATGTAACAAATATCAGTGCCATAGGAGAAGCTATCCCAGCATGCATCATGAAATTCCAGCTGCCGCTTTTGAAACTATGTACAATCACCAAGTGAAAAATTAGGCTTATGTTGGCTGCAATATTCAACTGCATGTCACCGTGCCTCTGTGCAAAAATCAGTCCAGCAAGCATCCACTGATTTTTGTTGCACCCATTCCTCAACAAATGGCTGTCCCCAGCTTTCAATCTTGCCTTAAAAACAAATACAGAAATTAAAGTTATCCACATTTGATAAGTTCAAACACACAGGAAATCATAATCTTGGCCCTTTATCCCCAAAGCAAAAGTCTGATTCTTTGTGTAATTACCTTAACATCTGCAATGATATTTTACTTATACCCTTGAWGAAAAATACTCCAGTTTTTTCCTAATTTGTCATAACTATTGTTTCAATTCAAATTTAAAAAGTGCATTTATCTTCTGTGTAATTTATTCCTTAAAGTGTCTATGATGTGCATTTCCTTCAAATACAAAAATGCAAAGAAATCAATTATATTTAAGAAACTCCATTTTATCACATAACTGACATCTTRTCTTTTGAACTTGGTTCTACCAAATGGACAAGTAGTGATATCAAAGGAACGCTTTATGGAAATAAAATTCATGGTCTTTGTTTATTGAAACATAATATTTGAATTCTGACGCTTTATCATTGCTTTCTGATAGTGACTCAAACTATAAAGGAACATCAGATTATTCACTAATGTCTGTGTCATGGTTTTAGAAAGTTTCTTGACCCACATGCAAACACTCCAGGAAGCAACAAAGTTTTAAGATGTTCATTTTAAATGAAAGTGATCTTGGTCCAACGTGGTCCTGTAGACGCAGGGCAGGGGGTCAGGAACACTGGTGGAGGATGAAAGGTGATGAGACCAGGAAGGTGTATACAGTATAGTAAACACAGAAGAATAGGAGCTMAGCTTACTATGAAGATGAAGCAGGTCAGCCAGGGAGAGGTGAGTGGGATCCAAGGGGTCGAGTCCGTGAGCCGCCAAGGAATGATGAGCAGGTTGGAGGGCAGACAGGTTYCCACAAGAATTAACAGTCAGGCATCAAAGGGCTGACTGCAGACTCCTCTTATCCTCCTCTTAATGAAGGTAGATGAATTGCAGGTGTGGGGCTTGCACACCTGCTAGAGATTCTGCCCTCCTGCAGGCTGTGCTCCAGGAGGACATCTAGTGGATGAATACTGGAACTGACAAACTCTAGATCCCAACAGTCTGTGTGGTTAGCTGTAGCAGCGCTCTGTTCACATGCAGACATTCCCCTTTGTCATCACTTCCTGTTACTTCACATGCAAATATCTCAACAACTGTTCATCTCAGCAATATGTTGTTAATGTTATTTTTTACAAAAATGCATTAGTGTTTCCTAAAAAATAATAAAATGAAAGTGCCACAGGTACTTTAAAGCTGATTACCACAAAAAAGAAACTATTGAACTTTTGGTGACTCTTCAGAATGTGGAAAAAATAAAATAAACTACAGTAAAGAAGCTCCRACTTACTTAACAAACACATAACATTAGTGAACTCGTAAAATATCTAATTTACTATAAGCCCTTTATTATTCTGTTGCCTCCATGATTTTTGATTTGCTTTTGGCCTTGCATGTTGGAAAAAAATGCATGCTAAAAAAATACATGAAGACAGCTCAGTTGTGGCTGAGTGGTTAATGAGTCGACCTCCAATGAGAGAGTCGGTGGTTTGATTCCTCCACTATTCAGTAGCTGCATTTCCATTGACCATGAAAATATGCAAATTAGAATTTTGAAAATAAATTTGTTCAATGGAAACATGTCAATTTAAAATATACATACATATATATATGTTTTTTGACAAAATGTTTTTGCACCAGGAAGAGGTGGTTTTTCGGCCATATCAAAATTGGCGTTTTTCACAAAACTGCAATGGAAGCTCTTTTTTCTCATCACGGGAGTCACGGGATCAACTACCGGCTGTTTCTACTGGTGAAAAAGATGACGACGAAGAAGATAACAGGAAGTAGAAGTGGTAGTAATATCACAGAAGTTTTAAAAGAAAGTAGTAAACTCACTGAATATAATTTCCCAAAAACAAAGCATTCGCAGCTGCTCCCAAGTAGGGGCTTGTCGCTGGAAATCCTCGATAAAAGACGCCGACGTCTCCTCTGATGATGAACGTTAGTGTCGCAGTAGCAACATGCTATGTGTTTACATCCATCGCCGCCATGTTTGTAATGACTTATTGTGAGAACAAACGTATTCACCCATGACTTTAATAGCATTTCTTACTTAATGGAGACACTGCAGTTGCAAAACTGTGTTTTTCGACATTAACAGAATATCGACAAAGTTTTGCGCACATTTGTAATGGAAACGCAGCTAGTCACATGCCAAAGTGTCCTTGGGCAAGACACTGAACCCCCACTGCCCCTGATGTGTCTCATCAGTGTTTGTGGTTTAAAGCACTGATTAGTCTCCACAGAATGCTCTGTTTGGATTAGCTTTGTTGTTTGAACAGGTAAAGGAGAGCAGAGCTTGTTGTGTGAAGACCTTTGAGTACCCTGGTTGGATAGAAAAGTGCAATACAAGTACAGTCCATTTACTACTTACCTGTGTTTAGATCAGAAATAATATGCTATGAATTTTGGTTGCAGTACATCAAACAGCAAAAACAAAATGGTGAAAGATTTTCACTTTCACAACAAGGGAATTTTAGCAAAATGAAGGAGAAAACCAGACTTTCTTTGGAGCTCTTTATGTCAGACATACATGACAGTACATATATTAGATTTTAAGTGGGTCACGGAAAGTTGGACTTTGAAGATCTTACAACAGAATGTTTAACATAGAGTTTGATTTCTTCACATTCTAATTTCAGCTTCTTCCTCTATCATCTATTACCTAATTTTCCTCTGGGATCAGTGAAGTATTTTTGAATTTGAATTGGATTGAATTGGACATATGCAGTAAATACAAGCCCAGTTCCTGCTGGTAGATAACTCAAAGTGTGACTATATTGTGTTTTAACATTATTCCACTAATTTTCTTTCTGTCTTTACCTCTCATTCAGACTGCAGCATGATGAGCACGATGGACCCTCTTCTCTTCATCACTCTTCTGTTCCTGCATAAATTCCTCCCTTTACTGTTGGCCCACTGAAGAGACTTCAATAAATTTATGTCAGCTACCAACTTATCACTTCCTATACCAAACAGACCCAAAGCAGCGGGAAGAGACGATCACAATTAAATCTATTTATGCCGTTGCAACACACCACAGCAGGGAGTGAAAGCCATGCCACGCAGTCTGCAGACGGACGGATGGGAGCGGATACATTTGAGGATACTTCACTGATATGAGCAGCATGACTGTTGACTGTTCAGAATGTGGACAAAAGAAAAGAGACTACAAAGAATAAAAGAGAATATAGCATCATTACTGACGGGGAGCGCTGCCTATGCTCTGCTTCACACATTCTCTCATTTCTTTACATCACATCCTGTGTGAGTCCATCAGCGCACACTCGTCACTGCACTGTGAGTTTGCTGTCCATCTAAAAGTAGACGTTTACATTTGTCGTCTTGAATCTATGTGACCTCTGTGTTTTTCTTATTTCTTTTTTTTTTTTCTTTTGGAAACAGAGGTTTTTATCAGCATGACATGTCAGTCACTGACATATATTTCTGCAGCCATGTCAGACCTCCTCAGTATACAGAACTAATGTTCAAAACATGTGCTAGTCTAATGTCAACTCATTCCTATACACACACACACACACACACACACACACACACACACACACANCAGAACTAATGTTCAAAACATGTGCTAGTCTAATGTCAACTCATTCCTATACACACACACACACACACACACACACACACACACACACACACACACACATGCATCCACACAGAAACACACACACGCATAGACTTCTGTTCCCATGGCTGTGTTCCATCATATAAACAAATAATAAGTGATATATTTTGAGTAAGATAAGGCACACCTTACCATTGTTATTGTTAACCACCTCTGATAATGTTTATTTTTACTGAATTTATTGTGATCAAAGTAACACATTTCATCTCTATGACACAAATAGATTTATTGATAACTTGCAACAGCAGCTGAGATGAAGGTTTATTGTTTTTATAATAAAAGGTAAATTACAAAGGTGTTGTATGTTAATGACGTTCGCTCACCACAAGAGCAAGAAGCTCACAGAATTTGACAGCAATCCTCTTTGACAGCTATCACAATGTCAAGCAGAGAGAACATCTCTGCCTCAACCAGATCTGTGATCTCATCCACCCTTTCGCTAGCCTTGCCTGTAGCTCAGTTCTTCCATAAGGCAACGGTGTTTTTTATTTATTTATTGTTTTTTTTTTTTTAGTTTTTAAAATATTCATGATCTGGTTTTCAGCGAGTGTCTGTCAGCGTTATTAGCTTGGTAGCTTAATTAAACAGTGGGTGATAAGTCAAAGCTCAAAAGTAGTATTATGGTATGGGGAAGAAATAAAATGGTTGGAAAAGACAACAGGCAAAATGAGTTCATCGAGTGGTAATCAAAAGTCAGCCTGTCAAAAAGAGAGAAAAAAATGCCAAAAAATATGCRACCCTAAAGGACTGAGGATGTCAAACACCAAACAGGTTCTGCAGAATCAGACTGAAAACATAAAAATACTGGAGTATGTACTGGGGGACCAAAGACAAAAAAGAGTCAAGTGATGAATGACAGGAATACCATCAATGTCTGGAACTCACAGATGTGTCAAGTGGATAAAGCTGAAGCACTTCAGCTGTGACAGGAATGAGGAACATTCTACTGTTGGACAATAATACAATAATTTAAAACTAAAACATGTCATTTCCATAAAGTTTAGATGACATCAGTACTAAATATTATAGTAATGAGAGAAATAAAGATTTATTTATTAAAGCAGTATCTCAACAAAGCACATAAGTACAGTTGGGTGTAAAGCTTACTGTGCACTTTACAAATTTGGAATAAAAAGAATAAAAATGTTTTTATGGAACCCTAAGACAGTTTCTGAAATTGTACTCACACAATATGAAACAAATTAAATTTTCTGGCCACTGAACTGARGACCAGTTCAAAAACTTAGACAAAACACAACTACGTAATTTTGTGTGAAGGTGCCTTGGTTTAATTGGAAGTCAAAAATGAAAACTTGGAAACAAAAATGAAAACAACAAAAAACACTCTGCTGGCCCCACTGTTTCCCCCTCATGAGCGATTTCATTTCACTTCACGTTTGGGTCATTCACCAGAGGCCTGGGAACTTGAAGGTTCTGTGCAGTATCTTAGTTGATCTGAGGACTGAGCTCTTCTGTGCAGAGGTSTGGGAGGTTGTTCATGGGATATGTTGGAGCCACTCATCCAGTTTGGGGACCACTGACACAACTCAGGCCTAAACCCCTCACCACGTCTCTATTTTCTCGTTCAGTCTTTGGTGTTTCTCAAGCTCCTCATGCCCCTTTAATCCCTTGGGGATTGCTACGTATGGTATCGCTACTCCTTTCTTCTGTTGTTTCTTGACCTCCACAATGTCCAGTTGATTAGCCAGCATTAGCCATTTGCAGCAGACAAAGGACAAGACAGATGGATAACTCCAAAGTAGTTTAAATAAAATTAAAGGATTTARACATTACAGTGCAATTAGAGATGTCCATGTTTGGCAGTTGATATTAATAATTTAATAGTTTTGTCTATGCAAACCATCCTCTGTTTACTCAGCTTGTCCAAAAGTAAAACATGCTGAATGAACCAGATTGCTCTATAAGATTGACACTTACACAGGTTCTGCTCAAGGAGGCATCCGATGGCATAAACAGGATTTTTTAAGCAATGGAAGGGATGAACATACTTGTTCTAAAAAGACGGCTCAGGTTTTTTAAATTATTGCATTTTCATGAGATACTTAGGACAAGAAAAAACTCATCACTCTTATTTTCAGCAACAAGAAGCTTTTCGAGACAGCAAACCACATTGTTATTATCTTAAATAAGTCTCTGCTGTTGCTTTTCTATTTGTTGTTCAGCGGTGTCTGTCTGTTCTTGATTTTGCTAACGGGAGAAGTYGTGAGTGCTGTTTAATGTGGATAATACACAGATTAGACAAGCAAAACCCAACAGACCCTTTTTAAAACGTCAGTCACAATCAAATCATAACTCTTCAATTACATCTTGGCATCATAAACCCACGTCTGTACTCCCTGTTTAGAGTTCTGAGAAAATTTTAAGAGCCTTACGGACAAGAAGTGTTTCCTATAAAATCACATTTCAATCAGCGATTAATATTGTAATAGCAGAACCATTAACTGTATTCAGTCACAAAGCAAATCAAAGCAAAACATGCCAAACAGTCATTTTCCTTTGTGGGAATATAAAACATCGAACAATGCACTGGTAAAACTCGACTTGTTATTTTCTTTTTGACGTCAGTTGCAGAAGAGATATTGCTGTTAAGAAAGCAAAKGAGTATACGCACAGCAGTTTTGACTTCCTACCTCTAAAGTACAGCAAATACCTTAGCAGAGTGASCCCCTCCCTATGAAAAGTGATGTATTCCACATAAAATTTCCCTTGGACTCACATTTCAGATTCTGTATATGCTGTATATTTGTATTTAAAATATGTAAATTTCACATTTGGTTTCATTTCAAATTTCTCAAAATTCAAACCTCTTCTTTTTTGTACAAAACTCGACTTCTTTCTCCAGCTGAGTGGTAAGTTTCAGAAAAAAAAAAAATTCTCAATGTCCAAGAATCTCAGATCATTGAATAAAATCAGAATGTTTACCCAAAAAATAGCAACTGATGCATAAATATTGTCCTGCCCAGCCTAGAAGATTGGCATTAGAGATCCTTGCTGGGAGATTAGGAGATTTAATAAGACAGATAGAGATGTCAGCATGCGACTGCTCAGAGCTTTGCGCTAATTCTTAATTTGCACATCCCGCGACTCAGCTTTCAGATTACTGTGCAGCCAAAGAGCAAACATCAAGTCAGACTGAGACAGAAGCTGCAGACTCACTGCTTAACTAATCCCATCTCTCATAGAAGCTGAGCCAGGCAAATAGAATGTGACTAACCTGCATCTTACATAACTCATAATGATGTGTCATGCAGCAAATCAAATACCCACTGCCTAAAGAGGACTCTAACCTCACCTCACCTGCAATTGACAACTTAAAGTAGGTTCACCTAGCACAGTCTGAGCACTAACTGATGTTAGGTGTACAATAGTTGGTCAGTAAATTCCTTCAGTACTGGCTCAATGGTAAACTGTACTGAGTTTTATATTTTTATTTCATCTTATTTATTTATTCATTCATTTATTTTATTTTATTTTCATGTCAATTTGTCAAAAAATATAATTTCCCTTTAAAAGATTTTATTTAGCCTGGCTAACATGGATCATTTTTGCTACTTGCTGAGATTTATTCAAACCGAGGCTTTTGAAAGTGATGAACCTCAAAAAAGCAGCAAAGTCATTCAAAACTGCTAAGCTGGGGGTAAGAAAATGTATCATTAAAAACCTAATTGTGCATTTCATTTTTTTTAAATCTTGGTACCAGCTAGAGAGAAATAAAGCCAGCTTCATTTGCAGGTATATAAAATAACAGCTGATGGGCAGCTGAAATGTGCAGCACATTGTATCCAAGTGTCAAAGCTGAACGCCTGGTGCTGTTTTTAGAGCTCATGTCTCTGCCTCTGGAGACTTTTAGGGAAAGTTTGAGCTGCTGCAGGCTGACATAAATCTGTCAACTGTAAAAATCAAAGTTTCTCTTCAGGAGTTTCTAATAAGCACTTCCTGAGCATGCCAGAAGAGCTCTAATAACACGTAGGAGTGTCACCTGCAGGAAAAAAGAACTGACACCACTCAGAAATCAGTTGGGGTAACTGTTCAGCAGAAAAGTACAATGTGGTTACTTTACCTGCGTTTTTAAAAGTCTAAAACCCAAGGTAGCATAATTTAATGGTATGCAATGTACATACAATAAAGTATAGGTGACTCCTCTTTCAATTTATTCCTGTTTTTACATGAAGATGTTTTTTGATCCTCAAAAGTTCTTCCAAGTTAGAAAAAAAATAAAAACCAGATGAACAACTAGCAATTAAAAAAAATCATTACTTGAAGGAATAATTATTGKTTGCCAGAGTGGATCTAGCACAATCTGTCAGCTCTCGTCAAATGTGTTGAGAATCACACCACCGTTACCTCAAGATCAGTTAAAAAAATCACTTAACTTTCCTCATTTTTTATGGTTTGCTAAGGTGTTTTATCTACAGCGACAAGCAATCAGTGTAAATGTACATCCAATAACTGCATTCAGGTGTGTGGCAACAAACAAACTGTGTCTGAGCTGAAGGGTTGCAGCCCACTCATCACACCGTGTATGGGCAGTGACAGTCTTGTCTTTGCATAAAGTATGTTTGACCACGCTCTGTTGCGTTACCATGTGTTATGTTTTATATCACATTCTTTCAGCTGGAATATGTATTCACACATCTTTTTATGGGAGGTATTGTAAAAATTCACAAACTTAAGCTTKATTAAAATGTTACGTTACATTAGATTATGTTACGTTACGTTACATTACGTTCTGGTACATAACGTTACCTGTAAATAAAGAATAAAATAAATAAAACAAAACATTACAAATTTGGGTTTAGCTCCAGCTTCAGTACTTATAATAGCATTTTATTTAACATTTCATTGCAGCATGAATTTCACCAGCTAAGTTACTAAACTAAACATACAATAAAAGTAAAATTTTCAGTCCGTGATGAATTTCCAAACTACATTAAATTGTTTAAAAAAGAACTGAGCCTTCTTCTTTTCTTTTTTTTTTTCTGATGGCATAATGAATCCTGGGGTATTGTCGGCCATATAGGACACTCAGAGGCTCAGATGCGTTCAAATTGGGACCACCTAAGGCACTGCACGGTGACGTAACCGGCCTACAAATGTTGCCCTAAATTCAAACGCATTCACTGTCAAAAAGAATTATACTGTATGAGCAATGATTTTAAATAAATTGTTGTTGCAGCACAAACACCTCATATTAACTGTCYAGCATGGTGGTGGAAGGCTGATGATTTGGGCTTGTTCTGCAGCTACCAGACCTGGGCAGCTTGCAGCCATTGGATTGACTTCGAATGCTTCCTTAAATGGAAGTATGCTAGAGTTAAACATATGGTTATMTGTCCAACAGCAAAAGTTTGGCTGAAAGTGATACAACGATCTTAAACAAAACAACAAATAAACAAAATCCACCCATTGTCTCTGTTTGTTTAGTTCTTTTTCTGTTCAGAGTCATGGAGGTTACTGTCTGAAGGTCAACAGGTGAGGGATGTGGCACACTCTGAACAAGTAACTAGTCCATCACGGGGCCAACACAGCACAGACACACACATCAAACTATCATAAATGCAAAAACATGCATTAAGATCAGTTTACAATCATCAGTCAAACCCAATCTACATGATTTTGGACTGTGTGAGGAAGCCCATGCATGCACCTGGAGAATGTGCAAACTCATCTCAGAATGGTCCTGCTGAGATTCAAACACTTTCAGGCCATATTTAGTCTAATTTTTGCACAGACATCTGTTCATCCTGAAAATGCTCACGTGGAGTTTCACACACCTGCATATGAGTTTCAACCTGGATAAACTTCAATATAGGGGCAGAATAAATTGACTACCTTCCACTTTGTATGCATTCTTAGACATTTTATACTCTTAAATATCCCCCCTTTGTCTTATTGCTGGGAGTGATACTGTACATGTTCATTTTGAGTAAAAAAAAAAAATAGGGGAGCAAAAATATAAGCTTGCATGCCCACTTCAGAAAACGGGAGAGCAGCTGCTCCACCTGCTCCACTGAATAGGCACCTCCACAGTGTATATAACAAAGACAAAGAAAAGCGGTGGGTGAGTTCAGGCACAATGAGGCAGATGCCACAGTGAACATCTGGCACTGAAGTCCGTGGTGAYCTGAAGCTGACACATCAGGCAGCCCCGCCGGTCTTTGCACTAATCTGATTGGATTTCAGGTTACAGAAGGTCAGAAAGGATAACACAGATGATGGCAGAGTTAGGCTGTGGCACATGCACAAGCACACCAGCAGTGAAGACAGTAGTACGATTTTTATTTATTTTTTGCTTTTTTTAATTAGAGTGCTCAAATCATGAAACAGAACATGTTGCTACAGGACAAGGTTTTACATTTAAAAATGTTAAAGTTAATTTGGTAATAATGCTGAAAAATTATATTCCTAAACATTATTGTTTGAATTACTCCCTCAGAAAAACATTTAACTTGACTAATACCATATCATCTGATTAATACATTCATGCCATAGAGTAATAATATAATAGAAGGGCAAGTTGAATGTTTTAGCAGTAAATGCTCCCATCAGTAAAGCTTGCACCAGCAATGACACATTCGTTTCCATCACTGGCTTTCCTTCAGTGTCCTGTCAGCGCAATCCTACGGCAAGCATCCGACATGTGACTCATTTGCACTTGTTCTTGAGCTTGACATTCACCAAGGCCAGATTATACTCAGCCTACTTGCAAGAGGGAGTCAACATCATAATCTCACATACAAACTGTGACAAGCTTGGTGTTGGAAAAAAGGCAGTAATGGTGCAGTGAAGGACATTATATCATTTACAGTATTGCAATTTATTTATGTCATTTGAAACATTCGTGAGGTAAATGCATTACACTACAAAAATAACCTAATAACCCTAATCCTATTGTACAGTAGATACACATCKTCTTAGAGTGAATACAACAACTGCTTCACAAAACACATGAGGTCTCTGCACTCAGTGAAGTTTACATGAATATTCTTCTCGTCTCTTGAGAGTAAGAAAAGTGTGGATATTCAGTTCTAACTCTTTGGCAGACATGCTGTTGAGGAGTCTTTCTGACCAGTCAGCGTTTCCATGTCACCGTTTAAAATCAGCAGAGCTCATTTGGAATCTCAGAGGATGTAGGAAAGCAGATGGATCAGATTGAAACTGAAACTGACAAAAAAATAAAATAAAATAAAATAAAATGAATGGATGTGTGGAGTGTGAGGACGGACGGAGCCTTTCCTCATCTTGTGACTGGGAAAATTTGACAATATAGGAATAATATGGAAGGAGACTCTTCACAAGCTTGCTGTGTTTGATCCAGGAAGGGCAGAGGAAGGAATATTTGGAGCTTTGTGTCCTCAGGGMGTTTCTAGTTTGAACAAAGTCTTTGACTTTTCTCTGCCAAGCACAGGAAATGCAGAAAATGTTTCTAAATAAGTGTATAAAAATGGCCAGAATATTMAAATAGTCCAGTTAGTTTCTGGTTGAGTTTGTGACCAATCTGTTTTCTTATTTTAAAGCTGATTGGCTTACAAGACTTTAAAAAACAAACAGAAACAACCTCCCACCCACCTGTTCTCCTGACGCTAACCTTGTATCATTTCACTTCCTTGATTTTTGTCCTTATTTTTGTTAGTTGGGTTTAAACGTTACCAGAAGTTCTGATTTCAGTTTTAATTTATTCCAACTGCTTCGCTGCTTCTCTCAATTTATGTCCATGTTGTGTGTCTTCCCAACACATAAACACCAAATTTCACAGCACTCGTTTGGCCCATGTCTCTGGCACTATTCCACCGAGCTGACGTGCTTGAGTGTCCCAACAAGGGAGGATGATGAGGATGGACATTTTTTCAGAAGCCTCTTACATCACTGAGATAGCTTTCTCCAGAGGGAAGATTAACCGTGACAATACCACAAGTTAAAGGCACTATATCATGTGCAATAGCCTGTAACACKACCTCCTCAAAAAATAAAAATAAAAAAATAAAGAAAATAAAGAAAAAATAATTGAGTAGTTCAATTTGTTTGCTTTCAGGTTCTTTATCAAAAGCTATTAAAAGTAGGATTCATGTAATTGTATTTATTTATTGACATTTGGACCATTTAATTTCAAAGATAATGTTTAATATTAACTTTATTAAATCTCGGTTATTAATTTAACTATTTGTTTTTTTCTCAAAAATAAAAAAATACATATTTCAGTAATCTGATTTGTCCAGATATTTTAATTTCCTTTACACAATTCAGATAACTGTGGTGCTTTATAAGAACTATATAAGGAAAATAAGCAATGCAATTTGTTTTCAGTGCCTTGTTATCCAGGTTATCCAGCAGAACAGCAGGAGAATAGATCAATAAACAAAAACAAACAAACAGAAAAATAAAACAACATCTGGAACATCTGCGATCTGATATTGAATCATGACAGGAGTGACTAATGAGGCTTATAATTCTTTCTACAGATCCATCACTAAGATTAGGGCTGTTCTTTTTATTATGGGTTCGGGTGGCTTTAAATAGAGCCTTTGTGTGTGCATGTGGTGTGTGTGTTTTTTTTCTTTTAGATTAAAGCTGAAAGGAGATTAGGGTGTAGGAAGCAGTGGACATCTGCCCAGCCACTCCACCAGCTGGAGAGCCAACGTGTTGAATTCACCCACACCACTGACAGCTATGCTGCCCAACTGAGGATCATATTACTCTATGTACGGAAACTATCCAAATAGCTTTATGATTCACCAAGACTGTCCTCTTTATCATTAAATGGCTCACAAGTACTCAATAGTCATGATTACAATTATTTTGTCTGAGTGTCATTTTGATAAAATGTGGTCTTGGTTTTGTCTACAACAACATCAAATGWCACAAAGGTGGCTCTGGTTACTGCGTGTTTGCGAATGTGTCACAACAATTATGAACATYTAAAGGAGACATATTATCATTCAGCTGTGATCTATGTAAAATAGAACTGCAATACTTTGGTCTGAATTCCTCCTTATTGTAACTCCACAAGCCCCTATTTCTCCCCTTTTTGTATGTGTGTCTGAGATCAACTCGTTTTGGTGCTGTCTCTTTAAATGCACTACTGTGGGTACTTCACACGCCCCCTCCATGTCCAACAATCAATGATCATTGTCCAGTCCACCACATTCAGCTATTTTTGTAATTTGATAGAGACAGGATTATCATGTGATGCAGAAACTTTTTCTTTACAAATTAATTTAAAAAAATATGTCATCAATGGAAAACTTGTCCATCCAGCCTTACTTGTTGGAGCCAGAGCCCAGGCCAGAGGAAAATGAAGACGATGAACCTGCAGAGTCATGTATTTGCAAAATGAGGTTCAGAAAACATCAGAGGGAAACAGAAAAAAATGTGGCCCAAGCAGAATACAAAGATACCTATGCAGTGTATCATGTTGTTGGTCTGTACAGTGTTTTTGGTGTAAGATATTTTATTGAGTCATGAATGAACACATTCCTTTTTTTTAACCACATAGGGATTTTTTAATTATTTTATTTTGTTTTAATTTTATTTTATTTTAATTTAATTTGATTTAATTTTATGTTATTAAAATGTGTTGTGATCCAGTTTAGTTCTAATGAGCTGTGTAGATG
>NW_013952683.1:498412-505899 GCF_001266775.1 Austrofundulus limnaeus | reverse complement strand
GTGTAGATGGTAAATATTGTAATGGGGTCATAATTTGCTTTAAAGGCAGTCTATGGTGTTGAACAGTTTCTGTCATTCACTTTACTGGTTTTGCTTTATGTGTGATATATTTATTCTTATTTATTTTTTGTTACTTAACTGTTTCCTAGTTTGCTATAGCTGATGCTTTCTGCTTTTCTTGCACACCAAATCCATGTTTCATCATTACCACACCTACTTTGCGTTTATTACATCGCCAGGTTTTCAGCTGTCCTTTGATTAAAATGTTTGTGGTTTGTGTCAAAGTCAAAAAAGGCAAGAACCCTCAATCAAATGATTCAAAATTAAATGCAAAATAGAGATCAGATGGTTGCAACTTTTAAAATCAGTTGAAAAAACAAAACCTTTTAACTCTACAAAAATAAGGACATTTAGAAGTCCCAACCACAACAAACAAATAAAAGAAAAAAAACTACAATCAGTCTTGCACTTGGTTGTCAGATTCAGGATGGTCCCCTAGACCTAAAATCCCCAAACTAAACTACTCTATTTACCACACAACTGAAAACAGTTTGAAAAGCACAACTTGTGTCAGTAAATCATGCAAAAATGCAAGAGGGCACAAACCAGCCAGGTGTGCCTGGTTCCATAAATAAGTGCAGGATAAGACGTTCACCTGCATATTGTGTATTCCCAGAGCTACATTTTTTAGGACCACAAGCTTTTTTGCCCAACTTTAGAAAAAGGCATAAAAACCTGCTCAAACATTCAGCCAGACGTTGACGAGAGCCTTGATATGGTAATCACCAGAGAACCTTGCTAAAAAAAACAGCTCTACACCCCACTCCATCATCACATCACCTGCTGTGCCTGCTGTTGCATCTGTTTGTGCAGGAGGTGCTGAATTAACATACCAGCATGCATTATGGGCCACTGAGACACAACTATAACGATTTCCCTCTTTTTGCATATCCAGGATCATTTGGACAGCTCCACCTCACTGCTTGCTGTCTTGAGTTCCCAGCATGCACGGTGCAGTATTTTTTTTCTGTTGAAATGTCAAAGAAATTGTTCTCAACTTGATGAGATTGATGACATGCAAAATGAAGCATAACATCTAGCTGTTTGGCATTTGAAAAAACAGGTTTACACCACCATGATAAACTTTGTTTGTGGTCATTCACACATGACTTAAGCTTATTGACTACAAGTAAAACAACAACAACAAGACTATGGCTTCAATCGCTTGTTTTGTTCTTGCATGATTAGATGAAAGGTAAAAATTGTGTATTCTCCACTTCAGATCTTTGCTGCAACCTATGCTTTGAGTATGAGTTCTGGTCTGTTAACCTGTGATATTACTTAGAAAATTACTTACCTTGTGTTTCTTGTTCTTAGTATCTCTACCTGGCCTCCTGGAAAACCTCCTCGACTCCTCCTGCCTCTTACCTGGATTCTGGATCACCTTCCATCTGCTCAGACTCTTACCTGGTGTAGCATGGCAAAAACTGTCCATCTAACCAAGTTTTAAAATTGTATGTCCAGCCAAAAAATCCTTTTAATCTTGTTTTGAGTCTGGTTTACTAAACAAGAAAAAATGTGTAAGATCTTGTGATCAGAACATGAAAGATTGTTTATCTTGTTAGACTATAAATTTGACTCAAATTAAATGAAAAATAGAGTAAGAAACATTTACTTGGTAAGATTCTTGAAATAAGAAATTTTTGAGTCAAATCAAGTGTTTGAGATCAAAAAGATTTTATGGCTAAATGGACATTTTTTACTGCTCAGCCGGTGACCCACCATGCTCACCTGTTGCTAGCTTGACTACCTGCAGCCTCGCCTGTTAGCCACCACTCACCCACCGCTCTGACTATCCTCCGTCTTCTCAGCCACACCTCAGCTCCACCTACTGTAACCTGATCACCTACAGACTGTAAGCCCACCCTCTAAATACTTACCTCCTCATTTCTATCCTGCAATCCATCCTTTTCTTCTCCACATATCTGGACCAGTTTCCTTTCTCAGTTGTAACACACTAATGTTTCATTTTTACTTGTTTTCTCGAGTCTGTTTTTCTCACCTGCAAAAGCATTGATGTTATTTGAGCCCTGAGCCCTGTGTGTGTAACATATAGGCWATGTACATATTTTTGTCATGTTGACTTGTAACAGTCAACATCAGAAAAATGCTWATATTTTTAGAGATTGTTCACATGTAAACATGGCCTTTGATTCTTTCAGGTTTTTGTAGTTTGTTTGAAATCATTATGGTATGAGGTAGTTGACAAATAAGCTATTTAACCATGTTGTAAGATCAAGTTTACAAGTGTACTGAGCTCCTAGTTAAATGCACACCAAGTATGCTAAGTGCTGTATCAGTGTTTGAACAAATAAACGACCCTCTGGTCTTTGCCTAGAAGAGAAGCATACATGGTTTAATCTAAAGGGTTATTTCTCTGTTTTTTTTTTCTTTTGACACGAACTGACGGGTAGTTTGAGTCAAAACCYCATAACAAATAAATGATAAGATGAAGCAAATGAACAGATACACTGAACACGCATGCACACACGCACACACGCACACACACACACAGGTGTGTGTGTGTGTGTGTGTGTGTGTGAGTGAGTGAGTGTGATGGCACCATGCAGACAGGAAACACCTCATAAACAGTGTATATGTCTCTCAGGAGAATTCAGAGTAATTATTTTTAATACAGAAATTCAATATCTGTATCTAGATGACTGGGTTTGATGGGTTGTCCTATAGAAAAAAACGATTTTGACATGGCCCATGTGTCCCACAGCAGCAGCAGTGCCCCCTGGGCTTACTAATATCATCATGTTTGCCAAAGTGCTCCCTAAAAACAATTAATCACTTGTGTCACAATAAGGAAAGTGTTCATTCTGACAAATGAGTGTCTTTCCGTTTGCTTTTATTTTCTCCCTGGCCTGGCCTGCTCCACCATTTTAATCTTCTTTCCTAAGGGGATTTAGGGAAAGTGAATTTACATCAGTGTTGCAATGATTTGATAAAGCAAAAACATTCTAAATGTAAATTTCAAAAGGTTGGATTAGTTGAGGAGTGGGCTGAACTACAGGTGGGATGAGGCTGGGAATGASAGTGGCTAAAAGGGGTGACAGATTGACAGGACTAACTGTTGTCAACACTCGTAAATGTGTCTGTATTCATGTATAAACAGTTATTGGTAAGGTGAACAGTATGTCTATGGCAATTTGAAGTTCTATCAACAACCGTTATTATGGGGTTTCAGTGCAAACATTGAAGCTGTTACTTTTCCATTGTTTTGGATTTACCACTCACAAATATTTATTTGAAGTTGTGTTAAAATCTGTGATATCAGCCACATATTCCTCATTCAGTTTATTCATCCTCTGTCTGTCTGCCACCCTTGTTTCACAGCTGCAGCTAKTTTTCTCATCAGTCTCATTCCTTATAGTTTCTCTGCTCATCTCACACATCAGTCAGACAGTTTTCGCTTTCATGTCTTGTCCAGTTCTCTTAATGATTTACCCACAATTTATATAAGGTTTTGCAGCTGTTTCAGCTTTTTTGTTTCGTTTTATTAAACCGTTAAGTTTTATTTCAAGCTTCCTTGTGTCAGTACACTCCCCTGTTTTAAACCTTCACAAACCAAGACAGTGCAACTCAGTTGGAGATAGTATGCACAYATATTAAGCTGGGATAGGGTCATGTTTACCTCCTTGTTACATCACCTTTACTTTTTAACAGCACTCAACAAATGTTTGAGAATGGACAACATTGTTGCAGATTTGTAGGTGGAATTCTTTCCCATTCTTGTTTGATGAACAACTTCAMMTGCTCAAAAGTCTCCGGTCTCTGTTGTCTTATTTTGCTCTTCATAATGCTTCACACATTTTCAATGGGAGACAGGTCTGCACCTTTTTACTACAAAGCCATGCTGTTGTAACACACAGAAAGTGGCTTGGCAGTGTTTTGCTGAAATAAGCAGGACATCACTGAAAAAGACGTTGCTTTGATGTCTGCATACGTTGCTCTAAAATCTGTATGTACCTTTCAGCATTAATGGTGCCTTCAAAGATGTGACCATGCCATGGGCACTAATACACCCCCATACCATCAGAGATGCTGGCTTTTGAACTTTGTGCAGATAACAATTGGACAGTCCTTTTCCTCATTGGCCTGGAGGACACCATGTCCATGATTTCCAAAAAAAAAAACTATTTTAATTGTGGACTCGTCAGATCACAGGACACTTTTCCATTTTGCATCAGTCCAGCTCAGCTGAGCTCGGGCCCAGAGAAGCCGGCAGTGTTTCTGGGTTGATATGGCTTTGACTTTGCATGGTAGAATTCGAACTTTCACTTGTAGATGTAGCAACAAACAGTGTTCACTAACAATGGTTTTCTCAAGTGTTACTGAGCCCATGTATCTGTTAAAGAATGATGTCAGTTTTTAGTGCAGTGCCGCCTGAGGGATGGAAGGTCTCGGGCATTCAGTGTTGGTTTTTGGCCTTGCTGCTTACTTGCAGAGATTTGTCCAGAATATCTGAATCTTTTCACAATATAATTGACTGTAGATGATGAAGTCTCTAAAATCCTTGCAATTGTACATTCAGAAATGTTGTTCTTCAACTGTTGGGCTATTTGCTCATGCAGTTGTTCACAAAATAATGAACCTTACCCTAACCTTGCTGGTGAACATCTGAGCCTTTCAGGGATGCTCCCTTTATACCATGACTCTCACTTGTTTCTAATTAACTTGTTCACCTGTGAAACGCTCCAAACAGGTGTTTTTTTTTAGCATCTGTCAACTTTCCCAGTCTTTTGTTGACCTTTTTCCAGCATTTTTAGAACATTTTGCAGACATCAAATTAAAAATGAGTCAATATTTGTAATAAATAAATAAATAATTAAATAAATAAATAAATCAAAGTTTATCAATTTGAACAATAAATATATTTTCTTTGTAGTGTACCCATCTGAATATAGGTTGAAAATGATTTGCAAATCATGGTATTCTGTGGTAATCACAGTAATCATGGATTTAGGGTTACACACTGTYAGCCTAAAATTTATGGAATTTTGCAGCTGTAATTGCAGTGCCCCCACTATTGTTTTACTTATATTTTCAAAATAATTTTACTTAATTGTTTGAAAAATCATAATAACTACTTGCCTTAAAAATGAAATAAATAAATGAATGGTTTGCTGCAACTGTGTGAGTTATATAACAACAAAAACAGCAAGAGTAATAAGAGATTAAAAACATCAAAAGTCATCAACATCAAATAAATAGTATTAATGAAAAATAATTTAAATTGCTTTAACAGAAATGTGTAACAGGAAAAAATATTTTCGGAAGAAAAGAAAAAGCTTCACAGAGCAACCATCAATGATTAAAGCTACAAAAGAACTTTGACCTAATAAAAACTGAACACACTCATTGTTTGGACTCTGCTGAACATCTGGAATAAAACGACTGTATCTGAGCTACTACATAAAGAATAATATTATTAATAAAAAGAATACAATAAACCCAATTTTTAAACTCARATGATCAATGTTTCTTATCTGCAACAATAAAACCAACTGACCTCACTCTGGCTTCTGTCCTGAGTTAACATCAGGATTATCCTCAACTTCAAAAATATCATTAGGATTACCATGTTAGATACCATCAGAAGATGACTATTCAGAAAATAATCATACAATAGTAATCCGCTATTGTTTCTGGCAGTAGAATTCGGAAAACAGTTTGAATGTGGTCCTTTGAGACATGCACCCCACTTTTGACAATTTAAATGTATTAATTATAAATACGTAGTACATAAAATATGATATTTTAATGTGCTACACTTGTTGTCCAGTAGATGTCAGCAATGAATCCTTCAACATAAAACCAGTTTATGCAACTTTAACGTCTCTGAAAGACAAATGTTCATTATCAGATCAACATGGCCTACAGCATGGAGGTTCATTTGACTTACATTGTTTATTTTATCATAAAAGAGAAATAAATTTGTTTATATGTTTATGTCCAGTATTCTAGAACTCTACAGTACTCACTGTTAAGAGATGCAAACTCAAATAAACTCAGTCATTAGATCTGACTGTAACATGACCGGATCAGACGTTGAATCTGATTCAACTGGACTTTGTGACGAGGACACATGATGTGTTGATTCTTACAGCCGATCATCAAACTGGCCAAGAACTTTTGACTTTCAAACATCTAAACTGTAGTTGTAGTTAACACCTAATTTCCTGTCTGAGTCTTTAATGGAGAATGAGTGATTGAACATAGTTTTCATTCACTCTAGTCTCACCTAAACAGTAATATTGAGTGTTGAACCTTCAACAAAATGTCATAACTAGAGACACATTCAGATAAACTTTTTCTTAAGATTTTTGCATGAAAAAGATGAAAACTATGATTTTTTTTTCAGGGCACACAACCTGAAAACTGGGAATATATGAATTCTACAAAGTGATATTGCARCTTAAACAGCTTTAGATCGTTTTTACCCCACTCTGAATCTTTCTTCCTTTCTTTGAATCAGCAGCTGTCTGTTTGCATCTTGACTTGATTTTGCTTTTGTTGCTTTTCTGACACAAGAATTTAACATGTTTCATGAAAAATGAATTAGTAACAAACTAAACAAAACTACTAAGAGTGACGCTAAATTTCTAAATTCTGTTTGAGGCCCAYTGTTTCCTCTGTCCTGTAATAGTTTACTGGTACCACTAGATGACAGCAAAGACCTACAAACCGGTCTTCAGTCAAAGCTGATTGAATTGGAGACAATCAGATTGTCCCCAGATGGTCTGCTGCCTGTGGTTCATTGCTCACCACAGCTCCCAGCAACAGGAATAAAACAGTGAAGGTTTGGATGCTGGAGTTGGTGCAATAAATCATACTGGTATCATGTCCAGAACTGTCAAAGATTTTGTTGCTCTTATGATCTGATGGYAAACAACAGAACAGAGCATAGTACACAGGCAACAACACACACAGGAAAATAAATAAATGTTGGTGATGTGAATAATGTAAAGATGAACATTAATACAGAGCAAGAAAGCATCAAAACAAAAATCAGAATAAATYTATCAAAGTAACTCACATATAAGTCTTCTGTAAGTAAACTGATACATAACCAATGCTTCATAATAATGTATTATTTAAAAATGACCAAATCTTTTGTTTGCTCTGATGGTTTACAAGTAAAACATTCTATGACTTGTTAAAATCATAAAACATAACATGGAATTACACCATTCTTTTTGTTTCTGTATTGTTTACAGCCTATATAAGCTGCAGCATCCACTTTACAAGAAAATGCTTGCTTCTTCATGACATGAAGTCATCTTTAAAAAAAACACGTTGAGAAAAAAAATAGTTGATAGAATCCTGAACCAGAAGGTAAGAAGGTAAGCTGTGTTTTTCCGATATCCAGCAGAAAAATACATGAAGAAAACAGCAACAACTTTTAGTTATTATTATTA
>NW_013952683.1:494886-497879 GCF_001266775.1 Austrofundulus limnaeus | reverse complement strand
TTTATTTATTTTATACACTTAAGAATTCTTTASAAAATGTCTAGCCCATCATTATGTCATGAAAAAGGTACAGTTTTTGTCCTTTGAAATAAGTACAGCTTGATCATGTGAAGGCAGGGTCATGTGGTCACGAGGTCAGRGCATGGGTGAGATGGGTTAATCATTTTATACACAAATGGTAAAGGAAATGGCGACCGCTGGGCAATAAATGGCACCTGCTGGGTARATATTTACCACTGCAGGGAACAAGGTGGTATGGTTTGGCACAGGGAAAAAAAGTGACCAGAACTTGGTTTTGAAATAGTTCTCAATTTGCTGCCATTTTACCCTGGATGAGAACAGCTTTCAACAATTTAGACATATCTTCTTGGGGGGGAAAGGGTCTGCTACTAACATTCCAGAAGAAACAAAGCACATTATCTTCAGAAGAATTGTCCGAAGCTAATTAAATAAAAATCCCAAAGYCTAAATGGGACCTCCAATGGTTTATCCTTCTATAGTTCATTTTTATTTGTCCTTGTAAAATTGTTTCACTGAGTTTTGTGAGGGTCACAAAACCTTTGACTCCAGCTCTGGTAGCTGTCAGATGCTGWTTGGTTGCTGGACCCAAGTTTGGCAGCGTTTTGCATGATGGATGGASAAATCTGACAGCTGCTTTATTCCTGCACTAAAAGCAACAGACTGCACAAAGTGCTCATCAGTTTCCAATGTTTATGTCACAAATGCATGAGTGGTTTACTTCCTGAAGTTGTCTGTGTATGTGTATGCCTGCAGTTGTGTGTGTGTGTGCATGTGTTTGTGTGTGTTTGAGGATAGGTAAGGAGGGGTTGAATGGCTTGATCTACAGCAGGTTGAGGTGAACATGAGAAGGGTCAGTAATCCAGCGTCTTGGGTTTCCATTTAATCGTTCTTAAAGGAAGTGTTCAAAGGTTCCCACACACATGGGACAATGAGGCCAGTCTGCTGCTGGAATGCTGCTAAAACTACCTGCCATCCGTCTATCCATCCATGCATCCATCTTCCACACTCCACCTCTCTTTCATTTTCCTAGTGGCCCCCAARGTCTTCCTGAAGACTTTCACCAAAAATCTATGCAATGCTGCAAAATTGTTAAGATACAGTTTAGTGGTCACAACATGATATCCATATTTTAAAAGAAATGTAAAGGCAATGAGAAGTAAAACTACACAATAGAACTTATTTCAACTAGAATAAGATGCTCCATATTTTACAAAAATACTTGTATTGTCAAAATGCTCTGTAGACATATTTTATTTAAAAATATAGTTATTTAACCAGATTATTTTTTAAAAGTTTATTATTTGACGCAACACTCATCATAATGTAAGTATGACTTTTTTCTAAAATCAAATACTGAGTATTGATTGTGTTTTATTTATTTATTTATTTATTTTTGCTTTAGTTGGGGGGACTCCAACGCTCACGTGGGTAATGACAGTGAGACCTGGAGAGGCGTGATTGGGAGGAACGGCCCCCCAACCTGAAACCGAGCAGTGTTTTGTTTTTGGACTTCTGTGCTCGTCATGGATTGTCCATAACAAACACCTTGTTCAAGTATAAGGGTGTCCATATGCGATCTTGGCACCAGGACACCCTAGGCCGCAGTTCGATGATCGTCTTTGTTGTCATTTCATCCGATCTGCGGCCGCATGTTTTGGACACTCGGGTGAAGAGAGGGGCGGAGCTTTCAGCTGACCACTACCTGGTGGTGAGTTGGCTCCGTTGGTGGGGGAGGATGCCGGTCAGACCTGGCASACCCAAACATATAGTGAGGGTCTGCTGGGAACGTCTGTCAGAGTCTCCCGTCAGACGGAGCTTCAACTCACACCTCCGGGGTAACTTTGAACACATTCCAGGGGAGGTGGGGGACATTGAGTCCGAGTGGGCCATGTTCTGTGCCTCCATTGTCGAGGCGGCTTACCTGAGCTGTGGCCATAAGGTTGTCYGTGCCTGTTGCGACGGCAACCRGCGAACCRGCCTGTGGACACTGGGGGTGAGGGATGCTSTCAGGCTGAAGAAAGAGACCTATCAGGTCTTATTGGCCTGTGGGACTCCGGAAGCAGCCGATGGGTATAGGCAGTCCAAGTGAATAGCYGCTTGGGTGGTCGCTGAGGCAAAAACTCAGGRGTGGGAGGAGTTCAGAGAGYCCTTGGAAAAAGACTTCTGTACCGCTTCGAGGCGATTCAGGTCCAACAGCCYGCATCTCAACGGGGAAAGCTTTTCGCCACCAACACTATTTATGGTGGGGATGGTGCGCTGCTGACGTCAACACGGGACGTTGTGGGTCGGTGGGCGGAATACTTCGAGGACCTCCTCAATCCTACGGACACYTCTTCCCATGAGGAAGCAGAGCCTGAGGACCCTGGGTTGACTCTCCAATCTCCAGTGCCAAGGTTGTGCGCCGCGGGTGGATGAGATTCACCTGGAGTTCCTTAAGGCTCTGGATGTTGTGGGGTTGCATTGGTTGACACGACTCTACAATWTTGCATGGACATCAGGGGCAGTTCCCCTGGATTGGCAGACCAGGGTGCTGGTCCCACTATTTAAAAAGGGGGGCCGCAGAGTGTGTTCCAACTATAGGGGGTCACACTTCTGAGCCTCCCTGGTAAGATCTATTAGGGGGTTCTTGAGAGGAGGGTCCGTCGGATAGTCAAATCTTGGATTCAGGAAGAGCAGTGTGGTTTTCGTCCTGGTCYTGGAACAGCGCACCAGCTCTACACCCTCAGCAGTGTCCTGGAGGGTGCATGGGAGTTCGCCCAACCAGTCTACATGTGTTTTGTGGACTTGGAGAAGGCGTTCGACCGTGTCCCTCGGGGACTCCCGTGGGGGGTACTCCGGGAGTATGGGGTACTAGGCCCATTAATACGGGCTGTTAGGTCCCTGTATGACCAGTGCCAGAGCTTGGTCCGCATTGCCGGTTGTAAGTTGGACTCGTTTCCTGTGAGGGTTGGACTCCGCCAAGGTTTCCCTTT
>NW_013952683.1:487631-494481 GCF_001266775.1 Austrofundulus limnaeus | reverse complement strand
TGTGTGTGTGTGTGTGTGTGTGTGTGTGTGTGTGCGCGCGCGCGCGTGTGTGTATACTGTATATATAGGTATAGCTTTCAGCAAGGCTATAATCATTGCAATTATATACAGTAGATATGCATTTTTGTTGCTGTGGTTTTGTTATCTTTGTTTTCGTAGGTGTGGAGCCAAGATGACGGGTGTGCTGTCTTGCGTTAAAAAAATAAATAAATAAAAAGACAAGCAAACATATGTCCAAGACCAAAGTGGATTGCTGCCATCCTAAAACACACAAATTAGTCATATAAACCAGTCATATAAATCTGTTTTGTTTTAAATGTTCTTTTCAGTGGAGAACTTATAAAATCTGCTGGAAATGCCCTGGGACATACTGAAAGTACTACAGCATGATGCGGCTAGTTGTTCTTACAAACCTATAGAATTCCAAGTAAATTATTGTGCATTGCAAAATTGATGTTGTGGTTTTTGAATACAGAGGAGACCAGAGGCATCAATGTGACTCAAAGTGATCCAGATGGCCTCATTGTCATCAAAGACATTTGCGAATGATCAAAGAGGAGATACAAAGAGGGAAATCAACAAGTGATCATAAGGATATGTTTGCAAAAACACAGGTAAGTTTAAACACTAGAAAATGCTCCATGCTGGGACCAACAATCATCACTGGATTCAAATGTCATTCAGGGCTTGAATATCATTAATTGTAACTGTCACTTTTTTCTTATGCCTTCAGTCTGTGCAGATTAGAATGCTGCAGCGAGGTTGTGACATTAACTAAGACCAACAGAAGACCTCACAATAGAACAGACCAGACCAGACCAGATTTTATTGCACCCAAGGGGAAATTTGTCATGGACTCAAGGTATGTATTGCATAACAGCAGCTACCAAAACAAACCATAAACAATGCATATGAACAACTAAAAATGTAGACTACGTATGCAACAGGTTTAAAACAACAACATAATACTAACATTGCACACTTTCCAGGCCTCAAAATAATGACCGGTCTCAAATACTACAACACTTACCTTTAGGACACTTCATGGTCAGGACCACAAATACATATCAGACCTTTTGAAGCTTCTCTCTCTATCCATAACTCTGATATGTTCAAAACAAATGCTGCTGGTGGTACCTCAAACTCAATTCAAAACCTGTGGAGACCGAATATTTTCAGGTGGTGGCCCAGAGGCTCTGGAACTCTCTCTCTCTCTCTCTCTCACTGCTCCTTTGCTGCAGACTCCCCTGTGTCACTGTGCAACACTTAAAAAAAAACTTAAAGGGGCAATATTATGTGTTTTTCAGGCATATATTTAAATTCTATACCATAATAAAGTAACTATGTCACCTTCAGTTGTTATTAAAATGTTTATATGTTTAAATAGAAAATAAACTTGACTTCTCATCACATCCATTTCGAAACACCTTGAAGTTGGCCTCTGTCTCTTTAAGAACCTACTTCTGATCCCGTCCCACCCATTTTAGCACATTATCACAGTCGCTTCTCTGCTGTTTACAACCTGGAGCATCGTAGCATACTTTGATATAATGATATTAAAAAAGCAGCAAGATTATACAATATGCAGAACCGGAGCAATTACAGAGACAACGTTTCAGCTGGTAAGATTATTTCACAGTCACACTCACACACATGTACTGATTGCAATATAAGTTACAAATCTTAACACATGGATCAAACAATGATGTGAACAAAACATGAGTTTTTTTCAGCTTACCTGCAGACAATGGTGTTTGTTTAATTTGTTGCTGCTGACAGCCTGCACGAGTCACAGGTGGGGTGAGTGAGGGTGGTGTAGTTTGCTTGGCATATGAATATCCATTTCCAAGTGGTATTACACTCTAAAAATGAAATGTTGGATTTACTTAACCATGTTATGTGAACTGCTTCCACTTAACTGAGTTGAGTAAATTCAAACCAACATACTCATGTTCTTTGATTAAAAAACTGTTATCCATCCATTTTCTGTACATGCTTCTTCCTTTCAGGGTCGCGTGGTTCACTGGTGCCAATATCCAGCAGTCACAGTGCGAGGGGTGGGGTACACTCTGGACAGGTCGCAAGTCCATCACAGAAAAAAAAGGAAAAATGGTATCCTGCTTTGAATTTACCCAGAGGAGGAGCTGGTCCCAAAAGGCGGTTCTAGGCCCAACCGGTCATTTTGGCTCCCCTGCCCAGGTGCCTCAGGACACTACATGATTTCTCAAACATGCATGAATGAGTCAAAGCAAGACTCTGGGCATGTTTTGATGAGAGGATAACATTATAACATAATACAAAACTCAAAAAAGTCAATTTTCCATGATGTTGCCCCTTTAAGACATTTTCATTCAGACTAGCCTTTTAGTTTAATTTTCTGTTTCTTTAAATTGTTCTTGGTTATGTATTTTTACTGTTTTTAGTTATTTTGATATTTGTCAAGTGCATTGTGATGTTTTTGTCAGAGAAAGGTGTCATAGAAATAAAGTTTACTCACTATAAATAAYCAGATGCATGTAAATGCAAATAGGTAACAAGATGTACATAGTTTTGGATGACCAATTATTTTTAGCTTTTCTGGAGGCATGTCACTCATTCAGAACTATAGTGCTATTCAAAGCATACTGTATCATCAATCATTTAGGGGCGGCTGTGGCAGAGTGGTTAGGGGAGTCGTCCTGGAATGGGTCCTTGGGCAAGATACTTCACCCCTAAAGCCTCTGATGTGTGTCCCATCAGTGTATAAATGCGATGGGCACTGATTAGTCTCTATAGATGATTGTATACGTTAGCTTTGTAGGAGATCTTGTAGAGTGCTGTGTGGATATGTAAATGAGGGCACAGATTGTAGTGTGAAGAACTTTGAGTATGCTGGTTGGGTAGAAAGTCGCCATATAAGTACAGTCCATTTACCATTCAGTGTCTTCCCTGAGGACAGGAGACATATGGTGGTGCCAAAATCTGAAACATTAAACTTACAATTAGTGAGCAACCAAATTAAGTAACTAGGCTGGGATTATGATAAAGTTGCTCTTTTTTCAGTGGATACAAACAGAGTCAAAATACTGATTTGTGTAACGTGGTTATCTGTTTTGTTTAATTGTCATAGTTATGAATTAGCTGAGGGGTCAAGGAGGTTAATGTTTTGAAGGAGCCATAGCCTTGCAGCAGATTAAACTTAATTGATGTGTTTAAAACCACATTAGCCTTCATCCTGCTAAAACTGAGGATTACTGTAACACCCTGAGGCTAAAGCACTAACTCCAAGATTGTTGTTGGTGCAGAAATGCTCTAATCGTGGTCTGCACAAATCCTGCGCAGCTAGGCTTAGTAGCAGCAAACTCATTATCTTGAAGATTGCACACAGTGGGGCAGGCACTTTGTGCCGGTGCTCAGACTCAGGGGTCAGCTCTGGAGGCGAAAGGTTACCATCTTGGGTCACAGAAGGGGGGTGGTGGGCATGCAAGATGAAGAGGGGAGTCTATACAAGGTGTCTGGCATGATAAACGTGGACAAGGAAAAACAATTGATGACCAGGCCAATGACCTCTCTGTGATCGTCATCTATAGTTCAGTGTGAGATGTAAATGTGGGGCAGCCAGTCACACTTGTTACTGTTTTATAATGAGGATTAATAGCAGAAACACAAAAGCAGTCATCCTGGACATTAGGGGTTGGGATTGCTGAGACCACCATCACACTGTCACCAACTGTGAGAGGTTGAAGGCAAGTTAGAGTTTTGTATTCCTGAAGTACACATAAACATAAATCTGCCGTAGAACACCAACATATCATCAAAAGCAATAATAATAAACTAAATCTGCCATAATGCATTCTAACTCACTAGAAATTCATCAGTGAGTAAAACTTTATTAGTTTTATTTGTAATAATATTTCTGTTGTTATTTCAGATTTAGTCAGTCATACACTTAGTTATTATCAGTGTTTAAAGAGGACATGTTAAAACACTGTTGAGTCACAGTTAAACATGAAACATCAAAGTTGATTACAACTGGCCCTTTGAGGGCCACCATAAAGCTCATGTGGCCCTCGGTGAAAATGAGTTTGACACCCCTGTTGTATGCACTTGTGTGAATATCTGAAGAATGAGTCCGAAAAATCTAGTCCCCCACCCCCACCCCCACAAAAAAAAAAACAAAAACGGGTGCAATGAGACCGATCCTGGATCTCTCGTTTTTTCAATAATTCACACTGAAAAGACCTTTTCAAATGTTGACTACCAAACAGATGCTCACATGTGTTCAGGAAGGCGATTGGTTCACMTCAATCGACCTGAAAGACGCTTATTTTCATGRCCCGGTCATCCCGGCGCACAGAAAATACCTGCGTTTCTCTTTTCAGCAGACTCAGTACCAGTACAACCGTCTTCCTTTCGTTTACGCACTGTCACCACGCACCTTCTCAAAATGTGTAGAGACAGCACTGCAGCCTCTGCGCTCAGCGGGAATGAGAATCCTGTTTTATCTGGACGACTTGCTCCTGCTGGCCCCATCCAGACAGGAAGCGGCGTCACAGACGGAGAAACTGTCAGCACACCTAAGGATACTGGGGTTTTTCCATAAACTGGAAAAAGAGTTCTCTCATTCCGGCCCAACTCATTACGTATTTGGGTGTGGATCTGAACTCAGTCACCATGACAGCTCATNGGGGGGGGGGGATCTGTAATCAGTTGTTTGGGAACAGAAGAAAATGTTTTCGGTTAGGCAGACAATAATTTTTCTATCTGCCTTAATAGTCTCTGGTACATCCAATGTGGCGACTCCAATCAGACAAACACTGTGGACAATCCCGCCGAGCCAAGCTCTCAGCTTCTCCAAGATCAACTCCATCTCGCCTGCAAAGTCTAGGGACCACAGTCGGCCTGCGACCCTCAGCAGAACCACTTGCAGACCATGTCCCAGCTCGCACAGGGCTAGAGTCTGAGTGCTGAAAGCATGGCAATCCTTCAAGTTGGTCAGGTAGCCAAGAAATGGCCTGAATAGCCACTGACACTGTTTTGCAGAACACCAGAAGCCCACCAAGCCAATCTGTAGAAATCCAGTGATCAGAATCCAATATGTGCTAATTGAACAGAGCAGAACAGAGGTCACACTTTTGGCATGTCATCCCATGGAAAAAAAATTGTTCCAAAAATTTATTAAGTGACCAGCTGACCAAATCCTTAAAAATAAATCCATGATTTTTGGTTTCGAATGAAAACGTAGAGAAGGCTARGAGCAGCAAAGCAGGGAAAATAAGGGAAGGCAGGAGAGAGGGGAAAAGGGTCTTGCTACTCTGAGAGCAGAAAAAAACATACTATTATGAGAATAAAGTCATAATTTTACGAGAATGAAGTTGTAATTTTATAAGATTAAATTCATAATATATGACAAAAAAGTTGTAATCATACAAGACATGTCCATTTTCTGTTTTGGATTGTTTACTAATTTCCTCCTCATTTTCCTCAGACCTAGCCTGGCCCTTGCCTTCCTACACAGTTCCGCTCAATTCTAGTTTCCCTTCACTGCTCCATCTGGGATTTCTCCCATAGACAAGGATTTCTTTGGGAGAATTTTCGTCCGGGCCAATCAGAGAACAGAACGTCAATTTTCTGCACAGTGTCAGCTTGTAGTTTATTTTACCTGGGCCAATCAGCAAACAGAAGGCGGAGTTTTGAACAACATCTATTTTRTGCGCAGTGTCTGCTAGTTGGTTTAGCAATGGCAGTGGAGGAAGTGAATGAAGCCAGTCCATGTTGARAAGGCTTCCAAATTAAAATAAATTCATCTGTCAAAGCAGCAGCTCTCAATTACAGTTGTCTCGTTCGGCTCAGTACTTCTCTCCTCTCAGTAGGGCTGTTTACAGCGCATGTGATTTATGATTAGCTTCTTAGCTTAGCCTCCTTCACAGTGACATACGTCGCGGCCAACCGATCCAYAGGCCACGCCTCCAGCAAGAATTGCTTATGTATAGRTMCGAGTCCAGACCCTTGTACGAAGCAAAYWGAAGGACAAGGGTCTGGTTTTTACTAGGCTACCTCAGACCTGCTCTGTGTTTAGAAAGTTGTTTTTGTTAGTGTAGCCTAATATGCTTTCATCCAAATTACGTGACAACAAAATCTGACAACGCAGCCATTAATTGCTTCAGTTTATCATACAGTCGTTTGCGCAATCATTTCCTTCTACTGATGCTAATGTGCTGTTATTTATTATAGATTATTTATTTTAACTGATACTAAAGGACAACTTCAAGTTGTTAACATTCCTCATTTTACTGCAGTGGTAAAACTGTTTTTACATGTAAAGAGATTCTTGTAATATTATGACTTCAATCTTGTAATATTACAACTTTATTCTCATAATATCACTTTATTTTGTTGTGCTACAATTTTAATGTCATGATATTATGAATTTATTATAGTAAATAAAAATAAAAATAATTTTATTATGTGGCCCTAATACTCTGTTGTATTGTCTAATCATATTTTGATAGGGATTTATAATCATTTCAGTTCTAAGTGCAAAATGTGGATCCATTTTTCAAGTTTTGCTGAAACAGTCTCTCTGTATGTGGGTGAATGTCTGTCAAAATAACTTGTCAACTACTGGATAAATTTTAATGACATCAGTGAATGTACACACCTATGGTTAATTGACTTCTGGGGTCAGCCCAGTTCAACATGGCTGCCTCAGTCAGATTGTCCTATTTTTGGTATATTAATAGCTGAGATGTATTCCCAACAAGTCCTCCGACCACTAGGAACTCACAATAATACCTGAAGCATACAGCTTTTTTCAAAATTTGACTAAAATGCCTCTGACTGCATCCTTTTCTAACCAAATATATATATA
>NW_013952683.1:482262-485712 GCF_001266775.1 Austrofundulus limnaeus | reverse complement strand
AAAAAAAAAGAAAAGAAACAGTGTTTGTTTAATGTATAATTCTTAATGTTGAAGTCTTAATGTTAACACAAAACAATGGGTCAACTCTACCAGTCAAACCTGTGTGATTTTCTGCACAATAAACCTCAACCAGCTCAAGCTTCCAGCGACACAAGTCAAAAGCTCCTCATTAGAATGAAGTTTGTCTGGTTGAAATGCTGCTGCCCAGACACCCATGCCATGTTGCCAAAGAGGCAGCTGAACAGACCAGGCCACCCACAGAGCTGCACCCTGCTGCACACACACACACACACACATTCCCCTGGCTCCAGTGCTGTGTTGTCTGCGAAGTGTGCCACCCTACACTGATCCTGGTTCTGGAGGTTGCCAGTTTGCTGTCAGCTTTGGATGGTAACCCAGACAAACATATGCCCATGCACACACACACACACACACACACACACACACGCATACACACACACTGACACACACATTCCTTACTTCTCAGCTATGCCAAATGAGCAGTGTGCTTGATTGTTTGACCATTTCCTCTTTCTTATACTTTCTGTTGACTCATTCAACCAATTATTTTACACAAACATATTAATCAGTGTAACATGAACAATTACCTAAACAACAAAATGCAGCTGCATTTCTAACAAGTACAGTTTTTTTAGCATCTCATTTGGGCAGACTTCCTTTTTCTCACCTTCCACCTCAGTGGTACCTGGTGAATTAGAAGCAGTTCAACTGTTCAGTCCCTTCTTTTTGTTCACTTCTGTATAAASAGAGAATCAAATGCTTACAAACTTTATATTACCGTTTGCGTTAATTCTTGAGTCACGCTATAGTTTTAATCTCCAGAGATCCTGCATCCTCACAGACATTGCACATTTGCCTCTCTGTGCACGATACATTTATTTMATCAACTTTAACCCACTGGCCTCATTAAAGGACACTACCAGCACCCTCTAGTGGTCCCATGACATTATTACACTCATTTGAGTGAAAAACGATGGCAGAGAACCCAGTAAAGAGCTTCTACAACAACTCTCATAAGAAAAAGGGCCAAGATAAAAATCCAAATTACACTTCCTGCTTGAAACTAGTATATTTATGCATGTTACATATTTATAAGCATGCAAATTTGACTTTTTTATTTTTTTAATTGAAGAAAGGAAAGTACAATGTCAGTTAATATAAATTATTAATTTGAGGATATTTGGATCATACATTTGTTACTGATTGTGCCATGAGGTTGGATAAAGGAATTGTAAGTAGGGCTGCCACGATTAGTCGATTAGTCGACGACTAGTCGATTATTAAAATAGTCAATGACTAATTTAATAATTGATCAGTCGTTTTTGTTTGTTTGTTTGTTTTTTCTTTACTTTGTTTTTCTCTCCAAACTGCTTTTACACCTTCCACTGCTACATCTGCCTTTCTGTCCTTGACACACATGCACAGTAGTGATAACTGGGGTAGGCTGTGGACGTCACAAGACATTATACAGACAGGCTCTAGTATCATGGCTACTCAGCAATGGAGCTGAAAAGTGTGGGATCATTTTAAGAAAATTAAAGAGAAACCTATTCAATGCAATATCTGCAAGGCAGAACTTGCCTTCCACAGCAATAATTTTTAGTTAGCATATAGCTAAAATCTAACGATGGTAATACAACAGCAGCTGCATTCTGGTGCGATAAGCTGTATTTTTTTATATTCAGTTAACGTATGATCAGATTAGTCGACTAATTGAAAAAAATAATAGGTGATTAATTGACTGTAAAATAACCATTTGTGACAGCCCTAGTTGTAAGTGGTATCTTTGTTCAACCAAATAGCTATACGGATGTTCTGGTTAAATGGTCTGCAATTTCCTGCAACTATGTAACATWATGTTCTTCAAACTCAGTAGCAATCTGAATGTTGTCATTGGTGATGATGATGTGCTTCACTGATCTTGCTTTGGACAACAGCTGTCTGCTGTATTGCCAAAATAATTAGAAAAATGGTACCCCCAGAAAGGCTATCATGAAGTTTCTCAAGTTTTGCATGGTATTCATTAGGTATTCATCAAGAAGCATGACCTTTGAGACCCAGTGTATGAGGGCATCATTTTCAAGCCCAGATTTCTTCTTATTTTGAAACAGGTGTGCTATTTAGATGGTTTAATACTAGCGGGTACAGAATGTTCAGGTCAGATTGTTTTTACCAAGACTTCACCAATGACAGATTAATTGAATTAAAAGACAACCATTTCTTAAAGAAATGCTTTACGTAAACCATTTGATTAGACTTTATAGTTAGTTTGTAAGTTATTTTTGTCCATTTGTAAATAAAGAGCAAAGAGCACCAAACAAAATTGGGTTGTGCTAACACGTGTCATGGACTGTGTTTATTTTCTTTAGATTTCTAGTGTTTTCAGTGTTCCCCTGTGTTTCTCTGCCCTGCAGCCCACGCTCACCTGTTTCCTCTTGTGTCTCCTCCAGGTGTTTCTCATTTGTTCTCATTAGTTTGCCTTTATATTCTGTGTCCTGTCTTCAGTGTTTGTCCATTCACTGTACTGCCATCAGTCAGTGTAGTTGCGCTCCTGGTTCCCTTGAGTTCTTGMTCTCCTGAGAAGCTCCTGTAAGTTTTCGCTGCTATGACAGCCCTCCCTTTGTTAACTAAATACGTTGTTTTTGCATTTTGGATTTTGCCTGCGCCCTAGGTCATTCTGCCTGCACAACCTCACAGCATGACAATAAAGATTCTGGAAATGACCCTTTCTCTTTCATGCCAAAGTGTTAAAACTAAAATCACTTCATGCTGAAATTCCTCAGTCAAACCTTAGGAAAAACAGGTTGTCCATGATTTTATGCTAAATCCCACACTTTGTAAATGTTCAGAGTCATGTGTTTTAATTGTCATGTTTCTAAGCTAGTATCAAATCAAATGAAATTCACAAAGTCATRGTTTATTAGCTTAAGTCAATTAAATGAATATAACTTACTCCAAAAATAAATTGTAAATGTACAGTCATTGATGACTTACAGAGAAATAGTTCAAATCAATAGTTTCTGGGATATTTTGTTAAAAGTGTTGACTCCAACAAACAAAGGTTTTCAGCAAAGTTTTGGCACTTGGACTCTCAGCTACAAACATACCCTATTTGAGCTCAGTATTTGTAAAGTAACTAAATTGCAGCCATTTGCATCATTGTCATTTAGTTGTGGCAGGCATTGGGCTGACTTTGACGTTACAAATTTACATATTTTCAGAAAGCTTCATTAAAATTAGTTCTGTGGTTCATGACATATTTTGCTTAAAGCCCTGTCACACTCAGAGGTGTCAAGTAAGTAAGTACAAATACTTTGTTACTTTACTCAAGTAAAAATTTTTGGTATTTATACTTTAGTGGAGTACTTATTTTTCAGCCTACTTTTTACTTTTACTCCTTACGTTTTAATTTAATTATCTGTACTTTCT
>NW_013952683.1:480024-482172 GCF_001266775.1 Austrofundulus limnaeus | reverse complement strand
CACACACACACACACCCCAACCCCTGCTCCCACCCCTCTAACCTGGTGACTGGGAAGTACAAGGTTCAGCTGAATGTGTGACACCTAGACATGCATAAACAAACCCCAGTAGCCCCCTCAGCAGACTCACACACACACACATGTAAGGGTGGCCTCCTTCAGTTAAGGTCAGGGTCAGACAAGTCACAGGCGTGACAGGACAAACTCTGCCTTTCAGACTGGGAACAGATAATGTTGGGAGGAAATCAGACACAGATATTTCCTCCTAATTTTCTGATAATTAGATGAGATTTATCACATCACATATGGTTAATTTTATGCTTATTTATGGGATGAACATCTTCAGCCAGTGATTTTTCAAGACAACATGATTAAAGATTATGCAAAAAAAAGACCAAATCTTTACAAATTTTACAGCTATTGAGCAGAAATCTGGTYTGGGAGTYGCTGAGAGTCATCCCAAACAATAGCACTAAATCTTTATGTAGAACTGTATAAAGTGGCAATATGCATTATTCAAAAATGTTACTTTCTAAAAGGTTTTGTGTTTGCAGAAATCTTATGGGACACTACTACAAAGTTTTYAAATCCCATTTTAACATTAGATATGATTAGAGAAACATCCCAAAACATAGAGTATTTTAGTGAGTGTGAAATGCTCTGATTGACTGAAGCTGATTGATGCTTTTTTTGTTGAGYAATGTCTCTGCAAACCATCCATTTGGAGCATGCTGTGAAAACAAAACTTTCCCTTGTTTTTTGAGTCTGTTGTTTTTGTGATCAAAAGCCATGTTTGCTCTCTAAAAACTGCTGAGTTAAAAAAAAAAAAGATTTGTAACCCATTGGGTTGAATATGGACCAATCCCGACCTGTGCAGAATTCTATCAAGGTTTCTAGTTAAAAACCGCAACCCAAAATCAGACTTATCAAACYTTTACAGCTTGGGTTGGTGCTTGGCTATTAGCTGATATCAACTGTTATTGATACAGTAGCTGCCATTAGCATCAACATACTATCCCCAATTAAGTTTATTAGGGACCTGAACTCATGGTCATTCCAAACTAAAGTTTTTAATAAAGCCAACCAGGGTAAACTTGTGTTTTTTACTATCTTGCCTTTGTGAATTACATTCTAAAGCAGAGGTCCAGGTTAGGTCCAGTTTGATCAACTTCTGGCTTAAAATATGAAATTTGAAAYACAACATCCAACCCTGTCACTGGATGAAACTTTTTGACCCAATAATTTGTCAAAAACCAAGCCCCAACAGCTTTTAGAGTGTAGATTTTACCCAAACAGCTGTGGTTTGTCACAAAGTGAAAATTGCTCTCACCATCTTGCAACACCATAAACAAAACCATCATATCATTACCTTCATTTCCTTTGTGAATCAAACTCAGACACAAAGAAAAAAAAAAAAAACAGGAACAAACATGGCAAATATTTGATGCTACAAATACAAAGTTTACTTTTAAGAGAATTTGACTCTGAGTATATGTGCTTTACTGACCTGTATGCAGTTCTGATCCATTATAAAGAGTCAAAAAGTGCTAAAAAGACAGCAGATCTACTTTTTAACAAATAAAGCATTTTAAAGATGTGTGATTTCGATCTATTTCTAKACTATTTATTTTAAAGTGATTTGTGTGGGCTGTCCTCAGCCATGTGATGTTTAAAGATTGTTACACTGCCCCCACCTGTCCAAAACTAGTCTCTTAACGCAGCTTCAGAAATCTTTTTTTTTGTTTGTTTTTTTTTGTTAATGGTTTCACTGCAAACAAATCTCATTTAGGACAGGCATTTGTAAAAAGCATGTTGGAGTCAGTTTTAGACTGGACAGCAGAGTCCATCGTGGTGCTTTTGTTGATGTCTTGTGACTTGTTGGAACAGGAACATTTCAGTGTTGTTGTTGCTGCTGCTGTATTTGTGCACACAAACTACTGACATGAACATCAACACAGCCTGATCAGCTTAAGTTGATAACATTTATTCCTCAGTTACAGCTTTTGTAGACACAAGAAATACACATATCTGCTACAGTAATCAATCAATCAATCAATCAATCAATCAATCAATCAATCAATCAATCAATCAATCAATCAATCAATCAATCACATGGTCACATCCCAAAACATCACATGTTAATGTCAG
>NW_013952683.1:474410-478831 GCF_001266775.1 Austrofundulus limnaeus | reverse complement strand
TCTCAAGATTTGTAAAGATCCTTCTTATTTAATCACAAAATAATCTGTTTAAAAAATTGATTACCCGTGTTTGCAAAATCCCAAGCAGAGAGTTTTGGTGTATAAAAAAGTCTACTAACTGACCCTAATATGGACTGTACAGGTGGTTCCTGGGCCTGTCATGGTCCAAGAGTGACTGAACCCACTGCATCCATCAGTCTTGAAATGTGAGCTGTAAGTCACATTACAACCTGTAGGGGCTGCTAGCACAGCTTCAGATATGTAGATATGTATGTATTAGAGAAGAAGGTATGGATTCAACATTCATTCTTAAAGACATTTCACTAATGTATACGATTTTATTCTTAGTCATTAGTTATGTGTGAGGTGTCATACAACAGACATTTTTACTGATCTGGTTGGGTTTAATTTCACGTTATCTGAAAAAGGCTCAAAAAACATGTCTGAGTTTAAACACCTAATAAATGTTGGACAAACTGAGTTTTACTACATCTGTCCTCATAGCAAGCCACTTTCTGTTTGTCTGCAGTTCCTGCTGTCTGGCTTCAGTGTTTATGTGCAGTTGTTTCTTTATGCCCTCCTTTCAGTGCATGAAGACATCGTGCCACTGCACTCACCCACTCACCCGCCTCCAATATAGTACAGTAGAGAGGCGACAGAAGGACATGTGAGGCGATAGTCCCCCTTTTTTTAGGACAGAAAAAGACCCCAATTGTGTCTGAGCACCCTCCTCTCCCTCGCCTCGCCTCGCCTCGCATGCCTCTGGAAGTGCAAAGAAAGGAGAGAAAGAAATTTAGAGAAAGGGAGAGGGAAGGAGGGAAGACTGGTTCGCTGTGCAGCTGCTCCTGCGGAGGCCTTTGGATTACATCAGAGTGGCAGAGAAGAAAGAAAACGGGAGCAGAGAGAGGAGAGGGGCACCCAGAGGAGAGGGGGCACCAACAGGAGGGTGTGAGGCACACTCCACAAATCAGACCTTTTTTRTTTCTTTCTTTCTTTTTATTTTTTGCCATGCTCTCTTTTCCTGCTCCCTCACTCTGTGTATCTCTATCAAGGGTTGTAGTGGTGCAGCCCTCCACAGAGCGATCATTGTTATCTGAGTGAGGAGGATGCACACACACACACACGTGCACACACACAAGGAAATAACAACTTACTTTTTTTGTACTTTAAGGGACTAAAGTTTGCGTTCAGGTCGGTCTTTTAATAAAATGTACAAAAATATCAATTGAGTCTTTGAGTTTTAACACCTTTCAAATCGATATATGTTTTATTTTCACTCAGACACATGAGTACACAAGTCTAGTACATAACTACTGTGAAACTATCATAGATTAATATTTTGTTCAAACCATTGTTTTTTTTTTTACCTCCTCTTTCTCCTGACACAATCAGCTGAACCTGGAAGAAGTTCTGCTTCATGTTAACGTTACACATTTATGTAAGATTTGGGCTGAAATTAAATCTCACAGAGCTGAGTTTGCTCAACTTTTGCCATTTTACCTAAAAAATAAAAGCACTGTTATCTAAAAACAACTACCTGCTTTATATCTGCAAGTCAGGAAAAAAAAAAAAAAAAACTAGAATTTTTGTATTTTTGACCTAATCGCTGAGAACTGTTTCAACTTTTTTGAGGTCCATGACATTTTTGAAAGCCTTTTAGTTTTGTTTTGTATATTTGTTTTAAGCTTCATTTTGTAAGTATTTGGAGGGAATGGTGTACAGAACCCCAAAGATGGCATCTAGTGACTCTTCACCAGAGGTGTATAAAGTACTTAAAAGAAATAACTGAGGAAAAGTAAGAACATCTTAATAGAAAACTTTGGTGAAAAAGGAATTTCACCATTAAGTAAATTACTTAAGTAAAAGTCAGAAAATCGCTCACAATAACTGAGAAAGGAAAAGTAAAACTACTCTTACACACATCAAAAATTTAATCTTGCATTTCTTCAGTAAAACTGGTTCCAATTCAACAATTTACACATTATCTTCTAAAGAAAAGATTGCTTTACATTCACTCAGCTCAGTTTAGTGAAACTATTAGACATAACTTGGTTAAGTAAATTCAACACTTGTTTGTTTAGAGTGTAAACAACTCTTTTTATGATGAGTTCTGGTCATATTTAAATTTGTAACTTAAGGTATTAAATTTTAGAGTAAAGAAGGAAAAAAAATATTTTTTATGTTTTAATTGCAACAATTTAAAAGTAAAAGTTAAACAGTTCTCAATCCTTAAGTACCGTATCAAAGTGAATGTCCACCTCTGCTCCTTACTGGTATAAAAAACCATAAATTTAAGATTTAATTAAATCAATTAAACAACATAAAATAAGACACAATAGCACAATAAGCTGGCAGGGAAGAACTGGTAATTTTTTTTTATAGTTGAACCCCACAAACGTAATTCTGGTGCCCAACCTGAAATGTATTCTATGGACAAAATGTGAGCCTCAATTGAGCAGTTGTTAAAGTTGTCACCTAACAGCAAGAAGGTTGTAGGTTTGCTTCCCGGCCTGAGACATTGCTGGGTATAGTTTGCCTGTCTTCCCAGTGCATGCATGGGTTTTTTTCACGTACTCCAATTTCCTCTCACAGACTTAAAAACGTATGTTAGGCTAATCTGTAACTCAAAGTTTGTCCCTATGTGTTGGTGAGAGTGTGAATTGTGTTCTTGTTTGTCTCTGGACATGTGACCTGTCCAAGGATGTACTCTGCCTCTCGCACAGTTACTGCTGGGAAAAATAATAATAATAATAAAAAACTTAGATCTGCAGAGGAAAAATGGGTAAAAAATGAATGTTTGTGACACGATTTGAGGATAAATAAACAAGCATTCCAGTTGTATAAGATACTGTATATTGCCAGAAAGCAATGTTGGTAAAAAAATATTTAATCAAACACAAACTTTCTTGCTTTTTGAGCTCTGTTTACATTGATCAATATCTAATCAATGTCTATTTTTATATATTTTAATATATTTATTCATCATAACCTACTGTTTATCATAAAATCATATTTTTGTATAAAATGAGGGGAAAAAGTGATGTAATGTGATAATGAAGATTTAGAAATTGTCAGGCTTTTGAGTTGGGAATTATTTCAACAAGTTTAATTATCTCAGGTCATCTTCTGTGTACTGAATTCTTATTTTTCCTTCACCGGTTTCTTTGATGCACTTCAAGCATCTGAACAAGTCACAATAAAGAAGAACTATAACTGTAGGCAGTTTTAAAGGGAAACCAGATCGCCTGCTAAACTTCACATGTGCAGCAGAGTTTGTTAGCCTCCATGCTGCTTAAATGTCCCGTTAAGAAGTTCCAAACTGTTGATGGCTGAGTGTGAAATTTGAAAAGTCGAGCAGTAGCTGAAAACATTCAGCGTCACACAGTGAAAAGAGCAAATGAGCAAAATAATAAAGTCATTGTTTTGATGTGCAACAACTAATGCATGCTGAGTTTGTGATAAGCTGAGTTATGTGAATTGTTCTAAATACTATGTCCAGTTTTGTTTTTCCAAGTTTTGCACATTTAGTGACATAGTTTGAGTATTCTGCCACACTAACTCACCCATGCTCTACAAGATGATTTCTTTGTGTTGTCTCTATAACTAGATTTACTATCATAACTTATTGGCAGTCATATATAACACTTTCACTGCTACTCTTCTGTTGTTTTTGGCCCTCCACTGAAGAGCCAAGAACAAGTGGGATTGTTCCTTTATGTGTCTTTATTCTCACACAGAGGACAAGTGAATTTAGATTGTTCCCCCTCTTGTATGAAGGGTAGGGGGTGTGACTCAACATTTAAACACTTTATTCTGATTGGGAACTGGGTGACATTTTTATGATGGTCGAGCACAAAGAAACAGGAAAAAAAAAAACAATGCTTTCAAGGAGAATTTCCCCACTGAAATTTGATCTTTGGCATCCCTTTTTTGTCTAATACTGATCTGAAACAACGTTTTGGGTTTTATATGTGTTTGTAGTGACTTCAGTGGTACTTTAGCTACAGTCCTAATGCAAATTTAAAATGTTATTTTTTGCTCAATTCTGTAAAAAATACAGATGAGTTATTCTGCTCACAATAAGATTTTTAGATACACTAAGTTAATAATCCAGTCAATAAGTGTATGGACTTATTTGAAGTCAATAAAAATTGTATCAACTTGTAGTAACAGAAATGTAAAGGCACATTACCTTTCATTACAGTTTGGTCATAAATAACTGATCAATCTTATTGTGAGTCATATAAATCAACTGTTCAGTAACACTATAGTAACAAAGAGCCAGTCAGGGAATAAACAAAGCCTAATTATAAATAAATAATTAATAAATTAATTAATCAGATTCTGTATCATAGACTTTACCCAAGTGAGGCCACTCCTAGTCTGTATGGTTTACCCAAAATTCACAAACAGGATGTACC
>NW_013952683.1:471479-474247 GCF_001266775.1 Austrofundulus limnaeus | reverse complement strand
AAAAAAAACTTTGTAAATAACTTGACACTGTGTTAGAGACAGCATGGCAGTGTAGTGGTCAGAGCTGTTGCTAAACATGTTGCCAGATCATCTCCCAGCCTGGGGCCTTTCTGGGTGGAGTTTGCATGTTGTCCCAGTGCACATGTGGGTCTTATCCAGGTACTCCAGTTTCCTCACACAAACCAAAAACATGAACATTAGGTTAATTGTCAACTCTAAATTACCCCTTATACAGTAGGTGTGAGTGAGAGTGTGAATTGTTGTTTGCCTCATGTGGCCCTGTGACTGACTTGTGACCTGACCAGGGTGTACTCTGCCTTCCGCACAGTAATTGCTGGACCAAGCTACACCGCAACCCGGGAGGACAAGCAGGTAAAAACTATAATTGGATCCTTGTGTACAGAAATGTTAGCTTTGCTCATGGAGTTGCAAAAAGTTGGTTTAATAAGCTCTGCTAAACTTTTTTTTCTCTTTAGCCCCATGGTAAAAAGAAAATGGCAACAAACCTGAAGCAGATTGAGGATTTAACTGATGCCCCTCTGACTCCAGCAGCTACTGAAGTTCTTGCAGAAGCAGGCATGAGTGTATGTGTGATGGYGGAGGTGGAAAGGAGAGCAAATGACTTCTACCAACAACATGATTGTCACTCTGCTGAGTCTCAAATACCCACTGGTTATGTGAAAACACACAGAAGGGATTTTTGGACCAAAAAGCTATGAGGACGATGAAGTTTAAAAAGATCAGTAGTTTCATTCTAAGTGGTTATAAGGTCTTGTGTATTTGCTTTCAAGCTGAGACTGTGCAACACTCAGCTGATGGTAATCACAGCCACATCACTTTTGGCCTTTATCCATTTGCTCCTTTTGGCACTACTCAGGCCCTACCGTTGGAGGATCCTACCTGCTTCTGGGTTGGTTCCTAGGAGCTACTCAACCACAGTTTCAGGGGAGCCGAGTCTGATTTTTTGACATCAGCWGACTGCAGGTCATTGATTGGCCAGAAAGCAACATCAATCATAAGAGCATCTTCTTCACATGAATGCTTGCAACCAAACCCAATGTTATGTGTCTGCCTTGGATAAAAAAAAATGCATGGAAGTTCCTGGGGATTGTTGTATGACAATCCAGTCCACGTTCAGGTGCCACTTAAGTTAGACCCTTTAGACCTGGGTAGAGTCAAATGAGACTAGACAACAGAAAGCTTTATGCATGAAATGTTCACTGATGTCTCACTGTGTTACCCAAGATGAACCGTGGCATCTAAACAACACATTTTAGGAACTAAGACAATGTATACATGGATAAAAGTGGCCAATGCCCCTCAGAATTTGGTAATGCTTTCAACATCAGCTCGACAAAAAAATAGCACCAGAAGAAAGACAAAACACTTCATTTATTAAAAAAATAGAAAACAGTAAGTTTGCCAAGCCCTACTATGTAACATGTGTTTAATTTCCATTCATATGTATCATTTATCTACTTATTTTCATCTCTACAGAATTATCAAAGTACAAATTCACAATATATCACATTGAACAACTGGCAGCATTTATTTCTGTCATGAAAGAAAAAAATAACAGCCTTTTGTGCTGGACCAACAGGTATGGATGAGGAGATGCCTTTGGAATGTTGTAGACAGATGTCACCATAAAGGCCTGAGCCCCAGAGGAGGAGGCAACAACAGAGGGGGAGGAGGTATGAGAGGGGGCAGTGAATTGCCTGGGCTCTTTGAAAGTGAATTTCTTTCCCTGCAGCTAGAGATTAGTTGGCCCTTCAAAGTTAATGGCTGCTACAAATGGCCAAAGATAAAACCTGGAGCACAGAGGGGAAAGGAGCGGAGAGTTTAGAAACAGTGCTGTTGCGACTGTCATTTCCACTCAGACTCCCCATTTACTTCAGATTATACCATTCAGGCTTATTTTTGTATGTTTGTACATTATAATTTATTTTGTTTTTCTTGAAGAGTTGAATGAATTCAGATAATCTACATCAAGCTATATTGTTAAATATCATTTATAAACTTCGGTTCTTGGATTTATAATGAAAACAATGTTATGCAAACGTGAAAAGTTACAGAGAAACAGAAATGGATTACAAATGGAATGCCTAGAAATTGGCCTCTGTCTCTTTAAGAACCGCCTGTCATTTCTGACACTCCCACTTCAGCACATCTTCCCAACAACTCTTCAGGGGAGGGGTGTCTCGTGGGGCAGGAGCTTGGCTGGGGACTGAACCCCAGGGAGGAGCTTTGTACAAATAGGCGGTGCTTTGTACCAGCAAGAAAATGTACAGCTTCAAATGGCTACAGGAGATTCAAGGATTTCTCAAACATGCATGAATGAGMCAAAGCAGCACTCTGTGTATGTTTTTGATGAGGGAAAGACATTATAACATGATATAAAGCTCAAACAGTCAACTTTGAATAATACCCCSCACCCCCTAGTAATTTCATGTACAACAAAGTACCAAAACTGATCAGTTACTATTGGTAGTTTCACAGAATGTGAAATAAAATCTCCCATCCCACCTTCCTCACCCCTAATATAAAAGATTTAAACACTGATTCAGAAAATACTGATGAAAACATATTTGGATCCCAAAAACTGAATAACAATTCTAGCTCCCACAGATGGAAGGAGATGTTTTGTGTCTGTTGTCTTTTGAAAATAAMACCAATAAATAAAAGCAATTAGCATTTGGTATTCGCTTCGTTTTTCCTATTGATCCAAACCAGAGGTGATTGCTCTGACTGCAAGGGAAGCTCAGCTT
>NW_013952683.1:462769-469482 GCF_001266775.1 Austrofundulus limnaeus | reverse complement strand
AATATATACTGTTGTGTGTACATGTCATTGAATAAATATGTGCTACAACGTGCTCAACTTTTGTTCAGAATCAGCTTCTGGTAACAACACAGCTTTCCTCTCCCTCATTCCCGCAGCTTCACGGTGTTTTAAACTGTGCGGACGCTGAGCTTCTACTGAGCTCATTTGCAATGCAAAGACTGCAAAGACAGAGATTTTTTTGTTTTGTTTTATTATTTGGTTTATTGTTTGAAATTACTATTTTTTTGTAAATAGGAGCATATATTATAAGATATTTTTCTTCTTCTGCTGCCTTTCATTTTATTTTATTTGTATTGTTTTGTTGCCTTTAATTTTATTTTAGTTGTATTGTTTTGTTGTATGTAATGTTTTGTTCTTTAAAATGAAAAGAATAAATACTATGAACTAAACAAACTGATCTGTGACTTTTAAAGGAACAGAGGGTAGAAATTACAACCCACAGATTTTATGATGTAGGCCGAAACTGAGCTTGCTCTTCTTGAAAGACCAGCATCTGCCAATGGTCCAAACCCATAATGAATCGTGACCCCCCAAACTTGAGGTATTACTGTGATGTATGTGTGCCCCTAATAGTGTGTGAATTGCTGTCACCTGGTGAATTGGTTTTAGTTTTCTGAGAATCTTTGACAGTGTTTTATTAGTCTTGAACCACTAATGATGACACTTCAGGTCATCAGGGAAGTCAGGCCTGTTAAGAAGATCTGTAAAACTGATGTTCATCAATGGGACCACCTTGAAAGTTAGGGCCCCAACAGGACTTTCTGAGACCTGAAATGGCCATTATTCTGACTTCCACTGGTCTATTTGAAGCAGACAGGTTGGGGAATGACATTAACTTGACAAAGTGAGAGGTCCCAGCAAGGTTTATGTGCAGGGCTTTATAGGACAGCATCCACTCGTCTTCTCTTTGAGAACAAGCCGTGGAAACCTTCTCGTCTGAGGAATGCATTCTCTGTCTGTTCCATTGCTTTCATTTACAGCCTGTGACACAGTTGGTTCACAAGCTGTTATTTTTTCTTTATATTCATTTATCAGTTGAATTTGAAGCCAACCTTTCCAAGAAAATGTGCATTAGTGCATATTACATGGTTTTGTTCAAATAAATAAAACTACACTTAGGCATTCTTAAGTTGTGATGAACTTGTAGGGCACATATAAGAAAAAAAATGTTTTCCTTTTTCTTTATTATTTAGGCATTAAAATGTATAATGTAAAACTTGTTAACTATTGTATGTATTTATTTGTTTATTTTTGAATTAAATAGCTCTCCATACTGAAATGGCACCTATTTGTAAAAGAAAAAAAGAAAGAAAAGATTCATCTCTTAAAATGTTTTTATTTATGGAAACGTTTTTTATATATTTTTGCATTTCCCCTAAACATATTAAAAGTTGTATTGACAACTGAAAACTTTATAACTAAATGTAAATTGGCAGACTTGCTAAATTCTCAAAATACAATCCAAATACAATTCACTAAAATATTTGGACATTGCATACAGTGTAAACAAAAACAGAATGTCATGATTTTGCAAAAAACAGGCAATGTTTAAACTGAGTGCACACAGATTCTCTACACTTCAAGTCATTGCACRTGACAAACTGTCAGCTCACTACACAACATGCCAAGTCAATCGAGATTTTGTTTGTTTTTATRGCATTGCAACTATTTTGTTTAACAGTATATTGTTATACTGAACTGTGTAACTGAACTGTTTTATTTTTGTTAGAATTGGGTTCAGGTTATACATTACGCTGTACKTCTATTGATGCTTATGCTCCTACAGAAGCACGTTTAGCTGCTATGGTAATTTGTGCGGTAAGTTACCATATAAATTTAGTAGTGCAGTATGTAATCATCACCTGGCGTGTTGAGTTGCCATCACAGTGCAGTGAGGTTGCATTGCTATGAAGTCATCTTAAAGGGGGTTTTAACAAGCAACTGACCGAGCTTGATCACCTGTTTAKTGTAATCCTGTTAGACTGAAGCATCACACAGAAGGAAGGCAACTGGTTCTTCTTACAAAGCTCAAGACATCTAAATGTTGATGCTTTTGGAAGTCATCTGGGCATGCATGCAGGAGGCCTTTTTACACAGATTGCACAACAAATATGGCTGTGTAGTGGATGGTTAGAATTTGCCATTATTTTCTAATTACAATTTTTCACAAGTTGTACAATCTGGGTCCGCATGCTGCCAGCAAAACTGTGTCAAGCAAAGAAAGCTGCAACAGCAGATGCTTGATGAACTGACTGGAGCCCAACATTCAGGTGTAGCTCTAACACCTCAGTAGACATGGCCCCGGTGGATAAGAATACATTGGCTGCATTCAATCTCTTCCGTGCAGTGAGACCCACAACCAGACACCCATTCACACATGAGCCTATCTGGGCCTTGGATGGGCCAGCCTACTTATTCGGTTTCTTCACAGCAAAGTGCAAAGTTCTGCAGAGCTTTATTCCTAAACAAGCATTTTCTGGCGTCTTTTTTTTTTAATTCCGCAGTGTAGTGTGGGGGTCATGGTGGGCTATAGTGAAGGCTCACAGTATGGTGCTATTTAGAACCACATCTGTCTGCAGACTGCATTAACACCCTGAATGCATTGGAAGCTTAGAGCAACACCCATACTAATGAATTAGGTCAGGCAGCTTTTACGTTGGTACATTGTTTTACAGGAGCAGCTAATCTAGTTCTGTTGCTTTTACAGTGATGAAAAGTTTGTATTCAGTCGAATGCATGTGAGTGTGTAACACAATGTCACGCTCTTGGCGGCATCCTAAAACCTTACCAAAATCCTCATTTCCACACACGGGAGAATCAGAGCGCTACCAGATCAGGACCTTACTAACATTAGCAGTGAAGTTGCACACCCCAAGGTTCACCTCAGATTTTGGCATGTAACCCTGGAATTCTTTATTCTTTTAGGCTCCAGAGTCGAAGAGAAGAAAACATTTTCAGATGTTTGCATTTAGTGAATGTGTAATTATAGTATATTGTGTCTGGCAGCTTCAGCAGTAGGCGCCTGTCCACTCGCATTAAGTTGACTTAATTGCGTGAACATCTCAAGACAAAAATGGCCTGATTTTGGCTTAGGGGGTGTGGTTAATGTGTGTATGTGTGCGTTGATGTGTGTGCATGTGGGTGTGCAAGAGAGACAGTCACTATAGCTGGATTTCTAAAGACTTTGCTTCACATAGACATTAGTTTTCTTTATATGCTAACAAATTTGTTTTGCATTTCTTTGATATAAAAATGTGTGCCAAAGGCACGGATTACAGAGTCAACATTAACGCAGCATCATCTGTATGCACTTGAATGGTGAGCATGAGTGTTATGTGAGCTAGCTGGGAGGTTGAAGCAGGCAGCTATTGGCATGGTACATGATCCCTGGTGAATTGAAGCCTTATCAAAGACAAGCTGGAGGATTTATGTSTTGAGTTCCTCCCTCCACTGAAAGCGACCTTGTCACTCCCTGTTCCTCTACACTCCTCCATTCAGATTTCAGAATGCCTCAATGTAGTGCAACCCTTGTAAAACTCCAGTTCCAATGAAGTCGTTGTGCAAAACATATATAAAACACATGATATGATGATTTGCAAATCCTTTTCAACCTAACCTTTCAACCCAAAAAGCATATATTTCTTGTTCATATTTTAATTTTACTTAATTTTGTATTATTTGCTGACGACAAAAACATTTTTTTTATGGGTGAAAATTTACGGCAGCTTTTGCTTGAAATGAATTTAGAGTTATGTAAACTGAAAGTGTGGTTTGACATCAACAAATTGTCATTAAACTTAGAAAAAAACAAAGTTTATGTTATTTGGGAATTGTAAAGGGCAAAGTGATTTACAAATAAGAATTGATAACGTGATTTTGGAGAAAGTGACTGAAATCCGGTTTTTGGGAGTATTGATTCAAAATAAGATCTGTTGGAAACCTCATTTAAAATATGTTCGATCTAAAATAGCAAGAAGTATTGCAGTTCTTTTCKATGCTAGACAATTTCTAAACTCCTCTGCACTATATGTTCTGTTCTGTTCACTTATCTTACCATATCTAAGTTACTGTGTGGAAGTTTGGGGCAACACTTAACAGAACTTCACTTCAACCATTATGCACATTACAGAAAAGAGCCATTCGTTTAGTTTTATTGTCATACCCACAATTTWTTTATAGATTCTTACTTACTGAAATTCACTGATTTGATAGAGTTTCAAACTGCACAATTTGTGCATAAAGTCAGAAACAAAATATTACCAGAAAATATTCAAAAATTATTTTCTGACAGAGTGGGTGGATATGATCATAGAGAAAACATCAACTTTAGAACTCTGAAGGCTAAAACAACAAGGAAAAAAATGTGCATTTCTGTCATTGGTGTGAAGATCTGGATTAAACTTGCTAAAAAGCTGAAGCAAAGTACAAGCATGAGGTATTTTAAGAAAGAACTCAAAATGGTTATTATTCAAAAGTATAAGGATGAACAAAGGGGATGAACCTGGCTGGGAAGTACAGTCTTGTGGATGATCTCAACAATTGGGTACAGATTTGTGCACGTGTGTGTAACTATATATAAGTGMGTAAAGTGGTGTGTATTATTTAGATACAGTAAATGTGCAGATAGATGAGATATGTACATATAGGTGTGTATATATTACTTTCATCTGGTTTAGGAAATATTACTATCATTATTATTACTTAWTTTTTTTGTTAGGAAGGATATTGGAAATTAGAAGCCAATGTGATGAATTATAAATGGAAAAGGGGTTTGGTTATATAAGTTATACTTTATCATACTCCTTTTCAGACTCATAATCACTGAATAAGTGGTGTGTTTTCATGTAAATGATTATGTACATCATAGTAAGGTATGGTGTTTTTTTGTTTGTTTGTTTTTGTGGCACTTGTTGGTGAAATGTTTGTCTGAAATAAATTATCATAATCATCATCATCATKATCATCATCATCATCATCATCATCATCATCATTTTTTAAAGTTATTTGCAAATATACACTTTTTGAATTTGATGGCAGCAACATGCTCCAAAAAAGCTGAGACAGGGTCWTGTATTACATTACCTTTCCTTTTAACAACAAMTAGTAAGTGTTTGGGAACTGAGGACAGTAATTGCTGAAGTTTTGTTGGTAGAATTCTTTCCCATTCTTGCTCAATGCACAACTTCAGTTGCTCAACAGTCCGGGGTCTCCATTGTGGTATTTTGCCCTTCATAATGCTCCTCACATTTTCAATGGGAGACAGGTCTGGACTGCAGYCAGGCCAGTCTAGTACACTCAACARGTGCAGAACGTAGCTTGGCATTGTCTTGCTGAAATAAGCAAGGATGTTTCTAAAAAAATATGGCTTGGATGTTGCACCAAAACCTGTATGTGCCTTGGAGCCTTCATCGATGTGCAAGTTGCCCATGCCATGAGCACTAACACACCCCCATACCATCAGAGATGCTGGCTCTTGAACTTTGTGCAGATAACAATCCAGACAGTCCTTTTCCTCTTTAACTTGAAGGACACAATGTCCATAATTTCCAAAAAAAAAAAAAAAATACAATTTGAAATTTGGACTCATCAGGCCACAGGACACTTTGTGTCAGTCCTTCTCAGATGAGCACGGGCCCTAAGAAGCCAGCGGTGTTTCTGGGTGTTGATATCTGGCTTTGACTTTGCATGTGGCGACAAACTGTGTGCACTGACTATGGTTTTCTGCAGTGTTACTAAACCCATGTGATAATATCCCTTACAGAATGATGTTRGTTTTTYATGCAGTGCMGCCTGAGGGATCAAAGGTCACGAGCATTCAYTGTRAGTCTTTGGCCTTGACGTTTACTTGCTTACTTGAGATTTMTCCAGATTCTCTGAATCTTTTGATGATATTATGGACTGTAGATGATGAAATGCCTAAATTCCTTGAAATTTTATGTTGAGAGGCCTTGTTCATAAACTGTTGGTCTATTTGCTCATGCAGTTGTTCACAAAGTGGTGAATCTCGCTCCACACTTGCTTGTGAACAACTGAGCCTTTCAGGGATGTTCCCTTCATACCCTATCATGACACTCACCTGTTTTCAATTAACCTGTTCACCTATGGAATGCTGTAAACTTTTTTTTTCGTTCCTCAACTTTCTCATTCTTTTGTATTCCCTGTCCCAGCTTTTTTTTTTGAACATGTTGAAGGCAGCACATTCAAACTGAATGAACATTTGAGGGGAAAAAATAAACCTTATACATTTGAACAATAAATATGTTGTCTTTGTACTGTATTTAATTCCATAGTTGTAAATAATTTGCAAATCATTGTTTTTTATATTTATTTATGCATCTCAATAATCCAGGTAGAAAAATCAAAAAAAAAAAGTTGAGTAGGTCCTCTGCATCWGTCTTTTTAAGAAAAATAAAAATGCTTTGTCTCTCCTCCAGGAGACTTCTTCAGTCTGAYGAGTTACAGGTAAAGTCAGCATTATAAGTAATACTTCTACGTAGCAGTTTTAATGATGACAATCAAATTGGTTGTTCACATGCAAAATTTTATTTATGTTTTACACAATGTCCCAACGGGCAGCATGGTGGCTCAGTTGGTGGAGCTGATGCCTCTCAGCAAGAAGGTCGCCGCTTCAAATCCTGGCCCGGGGACCCTTCTGGGTAGAGTTTGCATGTTCTCTCCATGCATGCGTGGGT
>NW_013952683.1:461195-462684 GCF_001266775.1 Austrofundulus limnaeus | reverse complement strand
GACCAAAAACATGACTGTTAGGTTAATTGGTAACTCTAAACTGTCCCTAGGTGTGAGTGAGAGAGTGAATGGTTGTTTGTCTCATTTGTCTCTATGTGTGTCCCTGTGATGGACTTGCGACCTGTCCAGGGTGTACCCCGCCCCTCTCACTGTGACTGCTGGATATGGGCACCAGTGACCCCTGTGACACTGAAAGGAATAAGCTGGTATAGATAATGGATGGATGGATGAACAATGTCCCAACTTCATTGGAATTGTGTATGTATGTATGTTTGTGTGTATATATGTACATGTCAGGATTCCAGCTGTCCTCTAACCTTTTCCATTTCAGAATGAAATCAGGAGAGCAATGTTGTAATTTATTGGCAGTTCTTGACACACCTGCTGCTTGTTAACCTGAGGAACCCTCAGCCTTAAGGCTGGACGGAATCCAAATCCTTATTTTAAGTGTTAACTGGCAATATGGTAAAAKTAATGTTACAACCTCCTTATAATTTTTTGTGCTAAGTATCTTCTACTGATGTTATTTTTTTTTACCTGTGTTCGTCTAGAAATGCCACAGTGTGCTCCCTTCTGCTATCACCCATTTAAGATTGTCCTGCAATCCCCTGATCTGCTGTTTTTGATGCTCATTATTTTATCTTCAAAGTCTAATGATGGGGAAAGCATGGTGGCAGCAGTAGCAGCACATCCATGACAAAGGACTTGTGCAGAGCATCTGTAARACTTGCTGTACCAGGGCAGGAAATAGAGCATGGTGAGGGAGCAGGGAAATGTACCAGGGTTTATCCGGTCCAAACTTCACCTGTCATCAAGTCCAAAGATAAACAAACAAATTATTAAATAAATGTCTGACAATGTGTCGAAACACCCTGGCACTCCTTACACTGCCCCAGTTTAAACTCCCCTGCGTTTGCATTTTACTGCTGGTCATGATAGAAGCATCAGCCACATTATAGCCCCAGTGTGGGAGTTTGTTGGTTAGTCCATCAAAGCCACCGCCAGTTTATCACTAACGTGTCGCTGTTTGCACTCCCCAACAAACTGAGATACTGAAGTTATTACTCAAACACACTCCCCCCCTGGTTAACAAGTCACCTGCTCTTGATATGTTTGCACTTTTTGTTTTGCTCATAGCAGTTCTAGAAATTTTACTTTAAAAAATGCTTTTATATTTCTTTTTGTTGATGACACTTTTAGGGATGATGACTCATGAAAATTCCCCAGTACAAAATGAAAACAAAGAGGAAGTTGTTAATCTTCTAACAATCATAACAAACATAAGCTTTTTATGTACACAATGATTCATTGCACCTGTATTGTTTTTTGTTTTGTTTTGTTTTTTTGATGGCCTTCCTTCTCCCCTTATAGCTATCTCCTCCACACCATTATTAGGATTTTTTTTAATAGAAGAAAAAGAAGGAGAAAGAAAAAAGTGAAATGTAATGAGAACAAGTGAAAAAGAGATTAGAAGATACAGTATGTTGAG
>NW_013952683.1:459385-460886 GCF_001266775.1 Austrofundulus limnaeus | reverse complement strand
ATATATGCTTGCAATACAGTATTTTTGGCTAAGTAGAGAAAATTTTAATATTATATATCTACCCTTCGGGTCAATAACTGCATCTAATACAGTGAAGGTGATATTTTTATGTATTAATATTGCTACCTCTCTTTGTCTTGAATTATAACAGGCTGAGAATACGTTAGGGAACTCAGGAGACTTAAGATCATCTACAGTTGAATTTAATTTATGAATTTCTTGTAGTAATACAACATCTGCCTTTAATCTTTTAAGCTGGTTAAAAATTCTTTATCTTTTCTGTTGGGTACTGGCTCCATTTATATTCCATGTGACAAACATTAAACAACCCATTGCAGTATTTGTGAGAATAAAATTAAACCACACCCGTTATCATAACAGTAGGGACACTCAGAGACAGTCATTGACAGTGATTGATGATTAGTCAAGATAATACCTATGTAGCATGTAAGAAATATAAAAAATGCATGTGATATATTTGAAGTTAAATGAAGCATATGTTTTATTATTAAGTGTGTATGGAATATGAGCATGTGTGAGTTTGTGCGCCTGTGTACAAATATTTGTTGTGTTAGAAATAAAGAAATAAGAGAAAAAAAATAATGTGATAGTAAAGAGATGAAAAAACAACAACAAAAAGAACAAAATAGAACAGAAAGAGAACAGAAAAAAGAACCCCCACCCCCACCACCAACACAAAGAGTAGCCACCGTGCTCACCAAATGTATACCCAGCGACCAACTGTGCTTACTTAACATTATAACTGGTGATTAAATGTAGTAGTAATAATAATAATAATAAAAATAAATCCGAGATTCACTAACCTTGACATTAGATCTAATACAGCCACGGAGTGATCTCAGGGTCTCTGAATAACTGGCCATTAATATACAGTTTATCTATTGATATTGTTGCTCTGCAGCTTTCAGCTAGATGCTTTTTTCTGATGGGAAACAAAACACGACGGCGATCRAGGTATACTTTAGGGAACTGATGGTTAACACTAAAGCTAGTACCACGTAGCTCCCTCCCACAGCTAATAACCTGTTCCTTCTGTTTGAAATGTTCAAATTTTGTAACAATAGCCCGTGGTTGTTTACTGTCATGTCTCTTACCTCCCATCCGATGTACATGGTCGAAGGTAATCTTGTTTACCGTATCACTGGAGAGTTTCAGCTGGTTCTGAATGAAGCTCCGGACTGTAGCCTCTGGGTCCTCATTAGCTTTCTCGGGGATGCCGGAGAATACGAGGTTGTCCCTCATGTTTCTGGCCTGGATGTCTAAGATGGTTTCCTTCATCTTTTTATTATCTCCAGACAGCTGTGACATCCCCTCAGTGAGTTGAGACAATTTTCCTTTCAACTCGGTGTTCTCGCTAACTAGCAGAGCTACTTGCTCCTGGCTAAACTCCAGTGGTACCTTCAAAGCCTGGAATTCTTTATGCAGCACCCAGCACCTCCGCTAAAGCTAACCCGCTATCTAAACTGCTTAGCTTTTGATT
>NW_013952683.1:454996-457335 GCF_001266775.1 Austrofundulus limnaeus | reverse complement strand
TACTAATCTGCAGATTACAAGATTCTGCTCTTCTTGTTCAAATACCAAGCCTAATTTACCACTGTTTGCTCATTGTTTTGTCATTATTATTCATTCACTACTGTCTGCTGACAACAACAAAACGTGCCAGACCACCTGTTGCCCTAATCCTAGGCATGTGTCCAGCCTGTGGTCACTGCTACACAACAATATGTTTTTTTTAAAGTAAGAGGTCTTCTTCCCCTCAGCCTTGTGTTCTCACGCCATCCTTCCCTTCCCACACACCTCTCTGACCTCATTGCATACACTTGATCAACTTCCTTATGTGTGTGTTTGCATCCTGGAGCGTGGCCATCACAAAGTGGTGACCCTTCCTCACCAGGAGGCCTCTATCTACTTGCAGACTTGACCTGCATCTTAACTCATTAGTTAGACCAACTCACAATATTACATTTTTCCCCAACTGTGGGGCTTTGTTTTCCTCRTATGTAACTGCTGTTTTTAGCAGCGGCACCCACATAAAAAAGAATCTTGTTGTGGAAACATTGTTTTGTCAATGCTGTCACCCAGACTTTGGGTTGCAAAAATGTTCCAGATACGTACGTTACTGTAAGGTAAGGTAAGGTAAGGTAAGGTAAGGTAAGGTAAGGTAAGGTAAGGTAAGGTAAGGTAATACTGCTTGAAATTAAAATTTAGGGGCTACCTTAGGGACTTTTCTTGTGGGGCAACACTAAACATACATTTTTTTTACAGATACATCATTTTTATTCATATAATAGCAAGAGCACAAAGGTTTTTTTTTCTTTCGAGCAACACATTTTTAACTGATTAATGAACAAAAAGAAAAACTTTCTTAAAACTSACAAGGAACCCAGCGCCCCCACACACATCACTGGGCATTTGTTCACAAAAGCATCTGATGGACAGATTGAGGACACATAAATGCTCTAATTGTACATACACAATGTCAACGGGTTAATTGGTCACTGGTCAAGCAGAGCTATAGTTGTCTGCTGCTGGGGGAGAGTGAAGCTTGTATGGGGCCATAATTCAAAATGTTGACATTCTTTTAGTTTTACTATGAACTATGAACTATGAAATCTGAACCATGAAATCTGAGTTTTGTGTGTAGTGGGTGTGCAATAGTTAATGCAGTCAGCTCATTTTGATTGTGTGTGTTCAAATACATACTAGGTTCATGCGTCTTGATATGGCACTCTACAGGCTCGAGACAGGAAGGTGGCAAGCAGGCCAGATAATATAACTGTACACGTATTCTGCTGCTCAGCCACAAACACACACCAAATGAGACGCTGTTCATTTAGCTGGAGGGAGGCAATGTGGTAGCAGCACCAACAGTCATCCACCAAGTGGTCAGCAAATCAGTCATGCTCAAATGAAAACACTCTCATGGGTCCTGTCTTATTGCCTCCAGGTGTCAACAACTGCTAACAGAAGTGACATCAAACCTCAGCAAAGGTCTTACAGTTTTACATCACGTGTCCACATGTATGTTTGCAACATTCATATCGTGGGATCTATGTGTGGGAAGGTGTTCTCTTTCGAGGCATACCGCCGTGTTTACAAAGTTGTACAATGAGGACACGGGACACTGTCAGATGTAGATTTTTGTCAGATTTTTATTCAGCTACTTGCTGAACTACTGGAAATACCCAAGTACACACAAACCTTTTATATAAAGCAATGCAATATGAGACTAGCAGTCCCACTACTACTACAAAAGTCATCAAGTCAAAAACACAAAATATTTCTGTCATCACTCTTAAGATTTAAGCAGGGAAGAAATGTATTTGATGTCTGTTAAAAATAAAAATCTGCTGGTTACACAGTTTATCCGACAGATAACCCAGTCATTCATGGSTTGTCTATCACAGGAGCCACATCAACCACTCCTTTTTAAAAATATGAAGCTATAAGAATTACCATGTTAGCAAGTGAAATATACAACTCAATGCAGGCATTACAGAAAGTAMTTGCTAATTTTGGCTTGCCAGGCTAACAATAGAACTGTATAAACAGCAGGGAATAAGTGATATTTTTTGTCACTTCAGTAGAAAACGAAACTAAATATTAGTATATTTAGTTTATTTATTTCTTCATCATCAGTGACTTTTTTAAGTGAAGAGAAAATAGAGACAGAGAGAAAAACACAGAGAGAAGTGATTAGAAAGATAGAAAGATTGAAATAGCGATTAGAAGTATATTAAATATACACCAACAAAACACAGGACCACACAMCTAACATCTGTCAGCTCACCTGAAAAATAAATGGATAAATACATGGAGGGCATATATAAAAATATACACATACCCATACATATATAAAGATATACATACAT
>NW_013952683.1:450003-452191 GCF_001266775.1 Austrofundulus limnaeus | reverse complement strand
GGAAGATCTGCCCACCCACCACCCAGATCAGACCATAGGGGAGAACTGGGAGAGTCCCCCCAGCGACCACAHRYACAGCCCCCGGGGCCAGCAGTGACAAACTCATGGGCCCCACCGGCACCCGCCATACCAGGGTAGATCCAGGAAAGGGCACAGAGGTTCGGGCCCCCAGGGTGCACCCCCTCCAGGCCAAAGCCCGACAGGGCCAGAGGCCCCGAGCCCCAGCAGGCAGTCACCAGGCCAGGCCAGCACATACCCCAGTGCCCAGCCCCAGACCCCAGGAACCCCCAGCACGCCGGCGGCCAGCCGCACACCCCACCAGCGAGGCTGAATAGCAGCGGGCCCCCAGGTAAACCAGCAGTAGGGGCAGTCCAGACCGCAGCCTGACAAATACCCAAACATACACAATCGCACCATCCCACCCTCATCCTCACCCCCACTCAAAGACATACAAGGACACCACATTCCACTCATACACCCGATACACACTCTATACCCCCCAGGTCCAGGACATGCATCCACTCCCTATTGGAGGCAGAGAAGCCACACCCATGACCACCCCCACCACACCGCCAACGACCAAGTGCACCGCCCCCAGCCGTCCACCCCCCGGAACCCGGCAGCCACCCCGGCCAGGGGGCCACCCACTGGAACCAAGAGCCACACCTCAGGAGACCAAGCAGCACCAGGGAGGATGGAGAGCCAGCCCCGCCCCCGGCAACCGTCCAAGCCCCGAGCCCACCCACAGCCCAGGACCGCACCTGGCGGTCCGCCCTTCTTCAGGACCCCCTCCCCAAATGGCAGTCAGGGAACGGGATGGGAATAAAGACCCTGACACCCACACCCCCACACCCAGATGTACTGTTGGTGCATGTTGTTCTATAGAGTAATTAAAAAGGGAAAGAASAAGAKGCAGAGGAATAAGTGATATTTTGTACAATAAGCAGTAAGAATTACTTTAGAACAAGAAATGCATAAATTGGGTGTTATTACCTACTTTGTTTTYAATCTTGTGTGTCTTTAAAAAAGTACTTTACTAAGTTTCTGGTGTTTTAGCTAACACTCATTTCAAGTCCCACTTGGTTTAAAAATACAAGTGACTGAAATGGCTTCCTTTGTAGGCTCAGTCTAAGAGATTTGGTAAGAAGCTCTGTCAGTTTATGGAAGCTTGGATTAAAGTCTCTGCTTCAAGGTGTTTCAGGCTTCTGAGTAGGATGCCTCCTGGGGAACTCCCTCTGAAGGTATTCTTGGCACATCCCACTGTGAGGAGACCTCCGGGGTGGACCCAGAACTTGCAGGAGGAGTATTTATGGGAATGCCTTATAGAGCTGAAGAAAGTTGCCGGGAAGACAGAGAAATTTGTGTCTACCTCCTGAACCTGCTGCTCACACAACCAGAGGCACAGGGAGATTGGACAGATAGATGGAACAATTCGACATTTTTTAATTTAATCTCCATACTTCTTATTAAATCAAAACTCAGTCTTKATTTGTTCATTATCTTTGTCAACCCAAGACAAGTTGCAAGTCACAGGGTCACATAAGACTAGCAACCATTCACTCTCACTCACACTTAGGGACAGTTTAGRGTTACCAATCAACCAAACATTAAAGTTTTGGTCTGTGRGAGGAAACTGGAGTGCCTTGAGAAAACCCATGCATGTACAGAGAGAACATGCAAACTCCAAAAGGTCCCTGCCTGGGATTTTATCTGGCAACCTTCCTGCTGGAAGGCAACAGCGCTACCAACTGAGCCAACATGCCACCCCTCCTAAAGACCATTAATAAATTGTTATAAATAAAAAAACTATTTATCACAAGATGGTTTAACAAGTCCTCAATGGAGTGAAAACTATTAATGACGGACATAAATCAGATAACTCAGTCACATTGTGAGGACTTGTCTTTGAAGACAACATGAAGGTTGCCAGTAATACCATATTGCAAGGCTACCTAACTAAAATGCTTAGCGGGCACTGAAATACAAAAACACARATGCCAAACATTCATGATTTAAAATGTAGTTTTATTTTAAAAGAACTCACGGCATGCAGACTGACTTGTATACTAATCACTGATCGTCTATTAAAAGAAATCATCTCTCGGACAAAAACAGCTGTCATTTCATTTTTTATATATTTCCCTCATATATCCGTCCAACCAATATACTTCCTTTCAAGGTCTTGGGG
>NW_013952683.1:446923-449819 GCF_001266775.1 Austrofundulus limnaeus | reverse complement strand
GTGTGTGTGTGTGTGTGTGTGTGTGTGTGTGTGTGTGTGTGTGTGTGTGTGTGTGTGTGTGTGTGTTTTCTTTCATTTTACTGTGGGACATAGGAAGCAGTATCTCCCTCTATCTATTACCAGGTGTTATGCAACACGTCATGTAATCTAAGCTCTATAGGAACCTGAGACGGGTTTGCTGCCATCGCCCTTAGCAAACTTCCTCTCTGGTTGAGCGTTGGGTTTGGTGATAAACAGATAGTTCTTGTCCCTTCAGCGTAGTAAACGCCCCGCACAAGTACTCAACATCTGCACCGTGTGTAGGGGGAAAACCAGCAGGTGAATGAAGGCAGCAGAGCAAACAGAAAAAAAAAAATAGTGGAAGCAAACATAAGCCTTAACTGAAGCTTTTGTAGCATCACACGATGATCACTGGTTTTCATGAGTCATGATTTAAACAGCTTACACAGGTTGATTTTATCTACTTTATCAACAAGGAGTGGCAGAAGATAAATGATCTGTGAGAAATAATTCACACATTTACAGTTCAGCCATTTTAATTAGAAACTGTATTATTTTTAATGTTTTGGCTGAAACATGAGGCAAAATAAACAGCCTACACACACACACACACACACACACAAACACACACACACACACACACCTACACACACACACACCTGATATTTAACAAAGAAGACGGGTTAAAAGATGTATAAGGTAAATATTAGTGTACATATGACTTTGTGAAGAAAATGTAAAGATGGCAAGGCAAAATATTTGATTATACACTGATCTTTAAACAAGGTCTTCCTGTAGTATGTACAGTTGCTTTTATGCTACACTTAAGTTATATAATACTAGAAAGTTCAACATCTAACCCAACCTGATGGAAAAAAAAATATTAAAATTCTGAAACAACCTAAAAAAATGATACCTTAAAAAAAAGAAAGAAAAACTTGTGTTTAAGTTTGCAGTGCCACATTTAGACATCTTCACCATGTTTTTKACTTTAGTAAAATTATAAATACAAAACATTTAAAAGTAATATTACTTGAAATACTTTGAAATGTCCAGTTGCAGCTTAAAATCAGAAGCAGAGGTGAGTGTGGGAGAGTTATGTGGCCTTTAAAGTTTCTTTGAAGTTTTAATTTCACTTTCAAATTGAAATTTCAACAAATATCATGAACCTTTGCCCTCTATTATTCCCTGAAACACAATGACTGATCATGTTTCACAAATCATTAATATCTCTTACATCTTGTCTGTCAACACAGTTTGACTAATGACCAATGAAAACCTCGTCGTTTAGCATGCTTTTGTTATCTGCTACAAAGAGGCAACAGCAACCACTCTGAATGGCTAGGCCAAAAGAAATGATATCATTTTCCCCTTGAAAATCAAAACTAGTCTTATGATTTATTAACTGATTTATTTACTGATGGAAAAAACACATCAATGCAAAAGCATCTATACTCCAGTTTTCAGCCTTTCAGGGGGAATAACATCTTCATCAATACATTAACATGTAAGTACATGCAGTACAAACTAACACTGAACTAAATATTTATTTTAAATATATGAATAATAGTGTAGCATAATGCTTGTCTAAAACAATAAAATGGCCCAGGCTAACAGGCTAGCTAACTGTAAGTACACACAAACAGAAGAATAATTTAAAAAACAGAAACAAAGTACATGTACCCGACAAAAAGAGAACTATTAAAGTACTCATTTAGAAAAGTAACGTTACCTAGTACTTTTTTTGTCTTCAGATTAGCAGCTTTGGCTTTTCATTAGGTTGTTTAACAATAAATTAAAAAATATATACTGTCCAAGCAGTATTATATGGGCTCCTGAGACTCATCAATTTGTTTTTGTCCTCTGTGGGGGACATGTTATTCAGTCCCATATTTTAAATATCACACTTGCAATCTATGTTAGTCCCACTGTGCTGTAAAGAGGACATCCTGGGCTTTCTACTGATGTCACATTTGTGGTTATGTGACTATCAGAGCACAATTACTTGCTTTTTTAAAATGGCAGAAATCCCCATATCAACATTTTATGGCAGCAGGGTAGGTAAGTGATGAATTTCCTATCAAAAATTATTTATAGTGCTAAAAATGACATTTCCTCATTAGTATGAAAGTCTGCACCAAATGTTTGTACAGTTTAAGAAAATGTACAATATTGTTAACCCTGTAAAAATACAAGTTTTATCCAGTGTCCTTTTATAGGGGACAGTGGGACTTGCTAAAGACAATCTTAACCACTTTAATGCTTTCAAATGTATAGGACTGAATGAGGCAGAAATGCTTAAATGAGTGATGTGGAAGGAGAGTCAGACATAGAGCTGTAAGGAGATTATGAGGAGGCAGGCCAGATAGTAAAGCAGGTATGTGAAAGTTCAGAGCAAGACATAAAAGTTTTTGAGGAGCCTGAAGAGGAACAACATGAAGACACTTGCCAGACAATATTGATGAAAAGTAATATGTAAGTTAGGGTCATGGAATTTATTGGTTATAGTGAGTGCAAAGAAAAAAAATTCTACTTTTTAAAATTCATAACACATAGACACAATAATGTAAAATTTTGTAAAGGCAATTAAATATGTAATTACACATTTTGCATTATGTTAAAGTATAATTCTCTTTTTTCCAATCAACATAGTTTCAACCCTGTTTTAGAGGAGAATCCCTTGCAGGAAAGCAATGGGCACAATCTCCAAGACTGGAGGCCAACTGATTACTGTAAACAGTACATAAACAATAGCATTTTTGAAAAAAAAAGTCAGAATACACAAACCAGCGAGAGTACTTAAATGTTTAGATGAATTTCAGACATGTAATTATGTAAGCACTTCTTAAAGCCATTTCTTCAACTGTTTTGTCTGTTTATGAATTTCAAAAAGTAT
>NW_013952683.1:440270-446566 GCF_001266775.1 Austrofundulus limnaeus | reverse complement strand
CAATTTTTACTGGGCTAAAATATTAATTCTCAGCTATTACCAGTTCAAATTTGGTAACAATAGCATAAAATATGAATATTTGACACATAGTTAAGTCCAGCATGTCTCATTTGCATATTTGTACACCTGTACAATTATGTCCAGACTGTACACTTTGTCTAAAACACTGTAATTTCTAAATGCTTCAACACAGAGACCTCACTCTGGGCTCAAATTAAAGATAAAACCCCCACAAAACACATCCGACCATCCATATTTACTCACAGCATGAATAAATTAAAAATATATATATTAATGTTCAGAAATGTTTTGACCAATTGGAGTACATTCAGCCAAATTTCCACCAATAAACAGCCAAAATGCAAGAATAAATAATATATCCTTAATTCTTTCAAAGCATTAACATTCCACACAGCTTATAAAACCACCAGCAGCAAAAAAAATGTTTTTCACTTACATTTGATGCATATTTGTCCTCAAATATGACGAAATTAGCTATTGAAAATGGCCACCCAGAAGTCTTTTTATCCAAACATTTTTACTTCTCTTGGCCACAAAAATCACTCTTCCATGTCTTGAAGCACTCGAAACACCTAATAACAAATATATTTTCATCTTATCTGCATGTTTAGTCAGCTAACAGGCCAAAAGCACGATAGAAAAAAATACGTTTTCCTGTGTGTGTAGCTTCCTTCGTTAGCGTAGCACGACTGTCTAAATATGGCGACATAGTCCATTTTTAGCTTGTCCGTCACTGAACAAAGTTCCCACGCCCTCAATATTTATATACCAAATGAAAGGTATGGTGATTGGCTACACAGCTGTGGCATCAGAACAAAGCTCGGAGCTGACTGGCCGATTCTACAGTCAATCAAGTCCAGGATGATGGAAACTGGAAGTTGGTCACTTCTCATATATTATTGGCCCTGGACAGCCGATACTTGAACCCAGTTGGTCAAATGAGGTGTCAATTGAAAGAGGGGGGCCTAGACATCAATTTTGATGCATTGCACATGGACACAGGATGGACAGAAACACAGAACGACATTTCAAAATAAAACGAAAAAAACGGSACGCGGGCATTCCGCTGAATGTTATACGAATAGCCACGACATACCAGAGGATGTGTTGCATGTTGTGTTGTTTCACAAGCTAAAGTGCAGCAGCCTACAAGGAAGAGAGTGACCATGTTTAAAAAAAAGTGATGAGCTCTTCCACTCAGAGACTTTAATGTTCATAAGGTTCTGATGCTCAGTCAGTGGAGAGAGACTACTGTAGAGAACAGATCAGACAAATGCTARACTTAAAGTTTTCAGAGTCACAAATGAAACAAAACTAAAACTTCCATCTTCCTAAAGTCAAATGTWGAACACTGATTCACATCTAATTGTTTCATTTTTAAATTTAATATACCACAGTGTTAATTTAGGGATGTATAGCCTATTTAATTAAACATTTAGGATAGTAAAAATAACCCATGGATTCTAATTTCAGGTCAAATTATTTCAATTGACCCAAACGTATTTGTTTCTTATATTTCAACATAAGAAATATAAAAATCTGCTGTAAAACGTGAACACATTCACAGACCAACTTTTATCACATTTTATCCTCAGAAACAGCAATGTTTCAGTAAAAAAAACAAACAAAAAAAAAACTAATGTGTTCATTTTAGTAAACATCAGAACCATTAATGAACCTGAACAACTGGACCATCAGTCTGACATTGCTGCTGATTCAATCTGACTGTTAATAAAAAATATTCCTGTTCAAACTGTTCAACAGGATGATAATTTCAAACATAACTTGGACACCATGGAGAGAATAATTAGCTGACATATCTATGGGTCTTCCTGCTGACAGAGCTGAACTATTTGTTAGTTTCACAAACAAAACCTTAATTAAACTACGCACACCATTTTTTACATACAGAACAATGATACAGTGTGTTTGTTTTAAACTCACCAGGTGAGGCTGTGCAGGGACAGAAGCTGCAGCTAACAGCAATTTGAAGCAAAAGTCTCTTAAACACGTCCAGAAGGTCCTGGAGTTAACATTGTTTTTAATTCAACTTGAAAGGTGGGACATGTACGCTCGCTGAGCTTCACTCTAACTCCGGCAGAAGTGGTGGGTCGAGTGGGTGGAGTTTAAACACAATCTCTATGGGTTTTTATTATCAGKCGGATCACACACCGGCTGACTGGTAAGGAGCAGAGCCAGCTGCTCCAAGCTGTTTATTTTTTTCTCCCTCCCGGTTTTAATTAACATATATACGGTTGATCAGATATTGTTTGGCTTGTTGTGGGAACCATTGGTTATTTTTGCACACTTTGCTGCGCGCACTTTGAGAACTTTCTGCATTTTATCTGCAGCTTCTCAGCGTCCTTTGTCTAGTGCTTCCTACTTCTCTCCARCTCTGCTCCGACCAGCTCAAATGGCAATATTTTTAACTTTGGTCGAAAGGGGAGGGGCTAGCCAGGCCGGCCAAGGAGTGCTGAGAGACTTCATTGGATTAGCTCGATGTCGTTCAAGAAAATCAACCAATGGGTCGTCGCCGTCGACAAAAAAATGGTTGTATTTTTTATTTTTATTTTTATTTTTATTTTTTTGGTTCATGACAGGACCGCCTGGCCCAAAATTACCAACGGCTCACCGGGCAAGTGCCAACTATGCTCGATGGCCAGTGCAGCACTGCTCCAAAGARCCAACTTTAATGACATTTGTATAGGTCCTCAAGCTCTGGTTTATATGTTCTTTGTAGATTGGAGCAACACACTCTTGTATATGGCTTCAACATTCCCACCTTCCGTTGAGTGAAACTTTTATAATGACTTGGTATGAAGGGTAGTAATGCATTTTTATAACAAATGAAGAGATGATTAGCTTGCTATTTAGTTTCCCTTTTCCCACAATACCTTTGGTTTATTATCTCAATGTGTTTCTGTGTGTATATGCATTTTAAATGACTCAGTTCTTGTTGTTGCTGCAAACGTTTAAATCTTCATTTGGATGTGCCGCTAACCATAAAAAAAAATCCAGGATCTGTTTTCATGTAAACATCTGATCCAGGTACCTAAACAGGTCTTGTGACCACTGAGTTTAGAGTCTGATAAGATTTTTGGGCTTCTGATATCTGATAACGAAAAGAGGGAAACTGAAAAAAAAAAAACAGGTTCAGCATATTTTGTGGGACTGAGTAAGATAAGACTCCCCACACAACCACGCTATCGGAGGGTAAACATCTCATTCACCCATGCTGCCACTGACAGCAGCAGTTACTGATGACTGCAGGTGTTGTGTGTTAGCGGAATTAACTCAAACTGTCAACTAGTAGGCGGACTGGGTGGCCTTCAGCTCCGAGACAAACCAGCAGCCCCCACGAGGACTCCCGTGTGGAAGGCAGGGCGGTGATGGAGCTATGGTGGTGCTGATGTGTGTGTGTGTGTGTGTGTGTGTGTGTGTGTGTGTGTGTGTGTGAACGACAGAGAGAGAGTCCTTTTGTGCGTGTTAGTTCCTGTGTGTGAGTATGTATAGAAGATCAAGGGTAACCCTGGGCATAGAGGAGGTCAGCGGTGTGACAGCGAAGCTCTCCTAGCGACGAAGCGCAGGAATGTTCTCAGGGCCTGGGCCAGGGGAAGTCGGCTGCCCTGCAACAATCACACAAGAGTTAATATTGGCCCTGCGGGTCGGAGGTTAAATGCCTGCAGGTCACAGGATGGAGGAGGGCTGCAACCAGACATCGGGGAGGGGAGCCACWGACTGGGGCTGTGCTCCAGCAACCAGCTTTATGTCCTGTGTCCCATGTCCTGCCACCTCAGCAGTCTCTGAAGCACCGCTGGAGGAGGAGCTCACGCTCTCCCTGGGCTTTCCTTTTTTCTTAGGAGTTCAATCAGGCTTCTTAGTAATATAAAAGAGAGTAAGAGAGAGGGTTCATGGATTTCAGCCTGACCACTCCTTGTTTGAGGTGGTGCTGTACCTTTTCTGATCAATTCAAACTTTGGTTTAAACCGAGCAGAAAGAACAATAAAATGTGACAATAAATATGACATTTTAAGATCATAAATGTTTTGTTTATGTTTAACTACAAACTGATCTTATTTTTAGCTGGAAACTAGCTAGTTTTTTTTTTAATTTACATATACAGGAGTTAGGCAATGACACTGAAACACCTGGTTTTAGACCATAACATCCCTTTCAGACAGCTCCCTCTTGCACCCACAGTTAATCCTGTTGGATGTGGTTTATCCTTCTTGGTGGTATGCTGACATTACCCTGGATACTGTGGCTCTTGATACATAACAAAGACTTGCTGTCTTGGTCACAGATGAACCAGCAAGACGTGCACCAACAACTTGTCCTCTTTTGAACTCTGGTACGTCACCCATAACGTTGTGTGCATTGCAATATTTTGAGCAAAACTGTGCTCTTACCCTGCTAACTGAACCTTCAMACTCTGCTCTTACTGGTGCAATGTGCCATTAATGAAGACTGGTCCAAWTGAGCCATGAAACCTCCCACACTAAAATGGCAAGTGTTTCAGTTTCATTGTCTAACCCCTGTATTTCTGTGTTAAATTTTAATGTTTTCCAAAAAGGACATCTAGGGTTGCAGTTGGTGATCGCAGAAATTTCAAATGTGAGCAACTCCTGAAAAATCAACAAATAACAGTGAGAGAAGACCAAAAATAAAATAAAATAAAATAAAATAAAAATGTTGAGCAAAAAAACCTGCAATTCTGGCTTCAGTCCAAAGTTCATTCTAGGATCATTGATCATGAAAGAAATGTAGACATCAAACAGGAACTTGGAAAATGAAGGTGGAGCAAATCAAGCTTTGTGGTTCCATTACAAGTTTTTTTTTAAGTCCTGCCTTATCTACTGTGTACCTGAATGGGATGCCCTTGATCTAATACAATAAAAAAAACATGAATTTGAATACCTTCTTGAATTTACAAATGCACCCTGAGCAACAGCTGATCAGTTTCTCGTACCAGAAGAAAAAGGTAAATGTAAAAAGTAAAGATAATTTTTCTGCACTTTCAGTAAAGTAGGTCTGAAACTGATTCTTCATCTTGGTTCTCTTTCATTMTTGTCAGGTTCATGCTTCTTTTAATTTACCCCTCTTTTGGCAGTTTTAAATGTAAATGAACTTGGCACAAACATGAACAATACAAAAAACAGAGACTTGCTTTTAATACAGCAATAACATACTACAGCAGTTTTAACTGTAATTTTCTCTCATGTCATTCAATTGTTTTAATTTGTAACTTAAAGTGAAATAAATGCCAAATTAGTTATGTATTAAAGAAAAATGAGTTGTGCTAGAACAGGGATGAGCAATTGGTGGCCAGCAGGTGTCTTCTGTCCGCTTTGCCAATGACCCCCCCCCACACACACACACACACACACACACACACAAAATGAAAATTATATATATATATTAGAAGGTATCTGCTCACAGAATTATGAAGATTTTTAATAGTTATTCTATTGTGCATATGTAGGCTCATGTATATGTACTCTCACACCATGTGTTAGACATGTATTAATGGTTAGACAACAATTGAACTGACTATGATTTTGGTCTAATTTTTACAGGTGAAACTGAACTTGTGGTCAGTCAAGGTTTTGTTTACACAACAAATATTTAAAAAAGCATAAATAATCTTCTCTTTAGAAGGGTTGATTAARAATAATTAACTMCTAGCAACTGCCTTAATTATTGATGCTCTGCAGCATCAGTAGATAGTCAATTCAAGCATTCTCTACACATTAATGCATGTCTAACACATGATGTGAAAGTATATTTATATGAGCATTTGCATACATATACACAGAGTATAGAATAGTTAATTCATGAGTTATTAAGCAAGAATAAACAATGAATCAGTTGGTTTTAGAAGAAAATTTGTAAGTGAGCCTTTCTGGGTAAAGCATTAATGAATGTGTAAATCTATAACTTATGAATCATCCTTAATTAATTAGTTAACCATTTATCAATGTGTAATTTTCATGTTACCTTCATTTCTGAGGAACAGCAATAATAGTCAATTTGACCCAGGGAATGTTGAATCATGCAATAAAGTCAGAAACCAAAAAATCCCCACAAACATTTTTGTATCCTATTAACTCAATAACCGACCATTTCAATCAATATGTGTGCATTGATGTTTTTGTTTTTCTCACAAATAAAATATTAATGAGGACAATTCACACATTTTTTATAATCAGTGACAAAAACCTACACACAAAAATACTATGAATATTCATGAAATTGATATATATATATATATATAT
>NW_013952683.1:434587-439495 GCF_001266775.1 Austrofundulus limnaeus | reverse complement strand
GTGTGTGTGTGTGTGTGTGTGTGTGTGTGTGTGTGTGTGTATAACATTTTGAATTATTTTCAGATATGTAAAATGAACCAAAATGAACCGTTTTCATTGTACCGGTATACCTAGTAAGACAAATGGAAAAAGTTTCATGCAGAAAAAATWCTTTCTATTTAAAAAATAATAATAAAACTTGTCAATTTGGCATGCAAAATAACAGGAAAGTTAAGTAAGGCTTAATGATGTGTAGTAATTATAAAGTACATATACAAACATTTTTATTATTTCATTGGGGTAAGTGTGCAGYACCATGGCTCTCTGGTAGTGTCAACACAAAATTGTGGCCTCTTCCATCTTTTAATTACCCATCCTTGTACTACAAAGCTTGCTTCTTCAGGTTAGTTTTAGTAAAACTGAACTGCATACATTAAATGACTTATACTGTATGTTGGATTTGATATAAAGGTAAACCATGGGTTTATGAGGTAAACATTCCTTCAGTAATCTTTTGTTGAAACAGTCATGGTTCCTCTTTCTCTTGTAGGAAGGACCATGTGCTGCCTTGTTTTGAGTCAGCCTGGCAGAATGTAAAGTTGAATCTTGTAGCCGGCATGATAGATTTTATTCACACAAGCCAAGGACTCCAACCTCGCTTTCCCTTACTGTTCACACCCCTCCCCCCAAGGCTCAGGTTACTGTGGCAGAAAAGAATGTATGAATGGATGGCCCTCGTGCACAACAAGAATGTGCACACAGCCACACACACACATACACACACACACACACACACACACACATCCACATGCTGATGCATTGAGAACTTGTTCATTCACAAATATCTAGAAGAGCTTGTCACCTGACCTTGTACAAACAGTGGAAACCCAGAAAGATAGAGCTGTTGACTTATTACAAAACATGCCATAGAGGTTTTTCTATTAATGACAGGCAGCAGTCTAAACAGCTTCTATAGTTCAGCACACATATCTTGAAATAACCTTTGTTTCTTTATATTTTGCCCATATTTTATAATAAGTCAGACATATTTGTAATATTTTTAAATGGACATGAGTAATTATTCAGGGTTTTTAAATATCTTTCAAAACCAGTTTTTGGAAAGCTTTTGTTTATTTATTTATACTTTTTAAATTCTATGCTCTGTGTATAATTATTCTTACAGAATCAATAAAGGAGAAGAAGGCCCTTAACTTAGGCCCTGTTTACATTATCACACATCTTTAAACTTTTATTTGTTTATCTCTTTTACTGTTTCTCTCTATCCACACATTTTTGACAAAAACACGTACAAAAACATCCACCAAAAATACATCATAATACCAAAATAAATAAATAAAAAACAACTAAATTAAATTAAAATGTAAATATATATTTACAGTATACTGTATATATACATATATATATTATGTGTTGATTTTTGTTGCTTGATACAGTTTCTAACTTACTGCTGCATTTTTAAATCTAACTGATGATACAAGCACAGGATATGCCATTATTGTTTCATCTGTTGTGAGAGTATATCTAGCTAATAATTTAGGTTAGAGGTGGGGCTATCACATCTTTTTTCAAAAGGTTACATTTTGACATGTCTACACAAAACACAGGAGTRGCAATTCAGGATCTTTTCACTCTGGAATTTAAATTTGAACCATATTTCTTTGGGGCTCCTCAAAAACCTGGATRTAAGAGTGAAACAATTAAAATAAATTCCAAATATTAAAATAGCTTGTTCATAGAGCATTATTTACATGCGGATGGCCACAAAGAAACGATAGAATGACTCAAGACTTTAGTGCAGTTTGCACATGTAGATGAACAGTGATAGTGGCTACGGAAGTGCTTTTTTTCTGCTAATCACCGCGTTTTCAACATGGATGGACAATCCAACCTCATCCTTGGTCCAAGAAAACATTACTGTATCCACAATTTTGGAAGTGACTGTTTTTATGCTCAAAACTGAAGCATCTACGAACATATTGTTAAAATACAAAAATCACAGCCCCACCTAGTGACATAGCATGGAAACGAATGTAAGATATGGTGAACTGGACGACGGAAGAATCTCTTAACACATTCTGAGGATTCCCATCTCAAGAAAACACTCCAGGGGGCTTCAGTATAATGCAGTGTTTGTTTGGTTAAGGAGAGGCGAGTTTACCATTATCTTAAGTAAAAACAGCATGACACTAAGCACACTACTTTACTAATCACTGATGGATAAAACATGTGAGAGGTCTGTCCACACCTATGGGCTTTACAGCTATGTGCAGAGAAGGGAGCTGAGAAGGAAAAAAAATGCCAATGGTTTGAAAATAGACAGAAGGTTCAAAAACTGACATACTGATAAAGCTTCAACAGTCTTTGTTCAGCTGCAGACCCCCTCTTTTCTTCAGTCCAATGCAAACTGAATGTAAACACAAGTGTAGATATCGAAAGTGTCACCTGCCAGCCACCAAAGTAATGAGCAGCCTTCTGTTGAAAGCAGTAACTGTAAAAGGTTTTACTGCTTGTGTCTCACATCTTATCACATATTTCATGTGATCTGAACTGTGTATATGAATTTAATTCCCTAGATTTGATTTTACTTGAGTTAAACTTCAATCAGTAGCTGATACAGTATGATTCACTCCAACTGCCCCACTAAGAACTGCCACACCTCTTCACCTACATAGTGTGGGTGCAACAGATCTCTGCCCACACCTTGGTTACATGAACACACATTTCTCTCACATTGCTTCCTGTATCAGCCTTGACAACAGCGAAATGGACTGTAAATGTTTTTTATTTTTTTATCAGTAACAGCCTTGGGTGACATTCCTGCTATCGGCACATCAAACAGCAAAGGGTGAGGCCAGGCTCACATCCTGTTCTACCTCCCCATACCTTCATCCTGAAAGAAAGCCTATTAGGTTTAATACCTAACTATCCATAAGAAAAGCTGAACAAGCTTTACAGGAATCAGAAAGTAAACCTGACAGGAAAGCTGAATGGAAGAAAGGAAGTTTTCCACATGAAMTCTATTTTTACATACCTCAATGCATCATTGTCTTATACCCCATGCACCATCTTATATTAAAGTGATGCACAAAACCATTTTTTCCAATCAGTCTATTTTACAGCAGAGGTTTTGATTTAGGCCAACACAGTTGTGTTAAAGCAAAATTCCACGCAGTTCACACTGCAGGTCTTAATGATCAACCCCAAGTTTTTGGCTCAGATCTGATTTTTTTGAGCAACCATTCACAATGTACTTTAAATGCAACCTCCMTTAAACTTCACTGTGTGCACTCTGCGGCCCTGATGTGACTTGTATGTGCAGAAGGACATGACATCACACCAGCACCTTTTTTACAGAAGTAAATAAAGATGCTACATATGTTAACTTGGTTTTACTGAATCTATAGTTGCTGTTAAATAGAGACTACTAAGTTATTTCTGCTAAACTTGTTTCTTACAGTGAATACAKTTGATCTTGCAAATTCCCATGCTCTGATGCAGAATTGCATTTCTGAARCCAGAGTAATGTACCCAATATGTATAGCGTTACTATCGTATGTTGGCATAAATTCTTAGTCATCAAGGGCATGACAACTTTGAAAAGTACTTTTTTGTTTTTTTAAAGGTAGTAACTGGACTTCTGTTCTGCAGCTGAAAATGTGTGGAGTTTCACAATTARGTTTTGATAACATCAATATCAGAACTGATCTACATTTAAGTTCCCATACATATTTATATAACTGGTCTAGAAGTTGAATGAAATGCGACATGACCAATCAGTTGCTTCAAAAAAAAATCATCGGATAGGTATCAAATTTATTTCCACATATGAAAAAATCAGAATGGATTTGAAGRAATTAGATTTGTCACATTCAGACTGTCATAAAAAATATAAGGGTCACAAATGTGGGGGAAAAATCTGATTTAGATCACTTTTGCCAGTAGTATTACCATAGCCTTAATTCTGCAACCAGTTTGCAGAAGTAGAAGTAAGCTTGTACTTATTTATATCTTCTAAGTCATCACGTCTGCAGTGAACTAGACCTGAATTGTTTTAATATGTCACTCCCTCCAGAGGGAGCATAGGAGCTAGTTGGTAACAAAGAAGTAAAGAAAAATGGACTTTCTGTGTGTTCATGATGGGTGTAAAATACAACGTAATTATATGTGTTCAGACACAGACATGAGCACATTCACCAACAACTGTGTTTTTTTGTGTTCTGTTTGTGAATGAAGCTTCTATAAATGCCATCAACCATCCTGTAAATTTTAATCTAATATGATATTAAGTTTCCTAAGAGCTTTGTGTTATTAAGACTTCATTGGTTGTTTATTACCGTACCACTTTATTTCTAAAGCACTTAAAAACAGCACAGTGGCTGACCAAAGTGCTGTTCAAATATATAAAATAAAACACGAAAAATAAAACAACAGTACAAAAATCACAGATACCAGAAAATAGTACAATATTAAAACACAGATGCTAAATCACTCTGGGTTAAAAGCCAAAGAGAAGAAATGTGTTTTTAAAAGAGTTTGAAAAACAGAAAGAGTTGGGGCCTGTTTATTGACCAATTTGAACAGGTGCTAAAAAAATCAGCAAACACTCCTTGGCTTTTAACAGAATTGCTGTAATGTGTTTCAAATGGCATAGTTATGTTTTATAACACGCCTGTGTTCAGTATGTGYCTGTTGAAAAAAAATGCTGCTTGATTCTTTCTTTTCTTTTACATATCTAAAATAACTTATTATTTTTTAATCAATCAATTTGACTAAACTTGCACATTTAAGTTATGCAACACAGCAGAGTTTAAACTTCCATCCATCCATTTTCTGTACACGCTTATTCCTTTCTTGATGAGCCATAATTCTCTCTCTCTCTCTCTCTCTCTCTCTCTCTCTCTCTCTCTC
>NW_013952683.1:432990-434398 GCF_001266775.1 Austrofundulus limnaeus | reverse complement strand
TCTCTCTCTCTCTCTCTCTCTCTCTCTCTCTCTCTCTCTCTCTCTCTCTCTCAAAGGTTAAGAACCGAATTGCTTTTCCACAAATAGAGGAATAAAAGTTTCAGTTCTGTACCCAGAGACATGGATCTTAGAAAAATGCATTAAAATGCCAAAGTCATCCATGAGCAAACTACTGCAGCATGGAATCCTCTCTGACAACCAAATGTTGCACCTTAAATTACGTTTAGGTGCAAGCAAAGGTTGGGTTTTGTCAGTGAAAACTTTCTTTCAAAGCTGTCACCATTCCATCCATTTCAAGGATGTTCAGTCTGTGTTGGTGTGAGTGTTAACCAGCAGGGTGGAAGCTGCATGGTTGGTAAGAAGATAACAAAAGACAAGACAGCCAAAGCACCATGGGGAATGTGTTGAAGTCAACCAGCCGCTGTTACACTTCTGAGCCACAAATGAGGTAGTGTCAGACTTGCTATAGACCATATTGGAAGCCAACACTGTAGCTTGCAGATGTAATTTAGCAACAACAAACAAGTTGTGCAACCACTTGGCTGCAGGATTTAGAACAAAATACATCCAACACATTTATCTTGTAATTATCTATGTCAACTCTGCCTGCATTTTACTCCCTGTCTCTTTTTGTTCCGTTATGACATCATCACCGGACATGACCGGTTCAACTGGTGTTTCAGAAATCACAAGCCTAAAGAGGTGCTCATCTTTCCAGCCTTRCCACAGAACTGTTATGTGAAAAGTACTGTTGATGCAAAAATAATGACGTCTCAGACCTGGTTCAAAGGTGTCTCTTGAAAGTGGGGTTGTTTGCAATATTGTATACGCACGTGGGTTTCCTTTGAGCAGACAGTCTTCATCTGACAGTCCAAAAACAGAATCACTTGGAAAAATGATGATTCACCTGACTATTGGCGTAATAGTTTTCACGGGTTAATTTTTGTTGTCACATCGGTGCAGAAATGTTTCTGTAAAAATTCTAACAATAAGGTCAAGATGTGCTATATTTAAATATAACTGGGCAAAGATGGAGCATTGTATTGGTAGTGATCATACACCATGTGTTTATTTTTTTGTGCAAAAAGTGATAGTTGCAGGAATATTTGTTTGCATTTATGTCATTAAATTAGTCACACAAGTAGTAATTTCCAAACCAAATTAAAGTGCATGTTGCACATGTTTTGAAATGAGCAAAATAGAGTACAGTAAGCTGTGATCAATTTGCAGTGCTTAGAAGTAGTTGGTAAGGTCACCTGCAGTTTGTTTGACGCATAACTGGAACATGATTGACCTGAATGCAGAGGTGTAAAATAATAAAGTTTAAATACTTTGTTACTTTACTTCAGTGGAATTTTTTGTTATTTGGTAGAGTAATTATTTTTCAGCCAATAATTTACTTCTACTG
>NW_013952683.1:419807-432980 GCF_001266775.1 Austrofundulus limnaeus | reverse complement strand
CCATCGAAATGAGGATTAAGTCAAATATGGTCAAAATGGCCTAATCATATTTTCAGATTCATGGCTTTAACGGACGACAAAGTAAGAATTTCATTGCTCATGGAAAACATGTTTTTCATCTGTGCATATGACAATAAAAAACTTTGAATCATTGAATCTTGATTCTTTAAAAGCTACATTTTGATACTTAGATCATACTGATATCATTAGTAGATCCAGATATATTATTTAAGTCTTGTTGGTTACAATAATACATACATATTTGGTCTAAATCCTAATTTTATGTAATTTTAATGAGGATTTTTTTGTGTCATTTGAAAAAAGAAACATCAAACTGTATTTGAAGATTGAGATTTACCAGATGGAAAGAAACAAAAGCTTTGATAGCTTACAGTGAAAATCTCAACATTTTAAGTGTTTTTTTCCTTTCAAAACTGGGTTTGCTCAAAAAAGTGCTTCAATTTTTTTTTTAGGATTTCAGACAGTTCATTGAAATGATACATTGATAACCCATTCATTTGGTATATTTTGACAAAATATAATTTTTGCAAGCATTTTAATCAAAACACTATATCTGCCTTATCCACATACAACTTTTAGACTTAATCCTCACTTCGATGTGATGGATCACATATTCATTATGACCTTTAAAAARTGTTTTTGGGAAGATGGAGTTGTGTGGAGGCCCAGCCTAAGCYTTTGCCCTTAATTGCTCTTTGGCTTTAAGTTAAATGGTAACCTACGCTTTTACTTGAATAAAATGCTTGAGTAAAAACTTCAACTTTTACATACTTTTTTTCAAAACCTAATATCTATACTTCAACCTGAGTAATGAATGTGACAAGTCCTGCTCAGAGTTTTCATGTGGTTTGCTCCATGCTGAGTTTCAGCACACGGGCAGCAAGGGAGGAAATATTCTTAAAAGCCATCCGTTCCTATTTTGTGAAGCTTTATCGCTCGGATCTGTCTGTCGTCAAGTGGCAGCCTGCAGAGAATGCTGCTAGCATGTGTGTCCATATAGTGAGATTCCTTTACAGCCTCCGCCCACATCTTCATGTGCTGGGGGATGCAGGCTTTTATTGCATAAGCAGACAAAACAGTGAGGGATGGGAAGGCAGGGGGAGGGAAAGAAAAGAACACAATAATGTGAGAGAGGGGATAGTGAAAGGACTGAAGGGCTTAAGGATGTAACAAGTGGAAGAGAGAGGGACAGATACGTGTGTGAGTGTGTGTTTTCTCAGTTCAAAGCCATTAGAGTTTAAAGCTACTCAAGAAAATGATATATTGCACATTGCCCACCACCTTTCACAGCAGAGTTTGAATTCAAAATGCCTGCCACAGCCAGCTGCTACAGTCTCATTTCAGATAATGTGTCAAGGCTCAAATGATGTGCTGAGGATGACTRATGTCAGAAGATTTTTATTTTCTGCTCTCAACCAAAGGGAAGTCATCATTCCCCCTACCACACCACACAAACCCAACATGTCTCCTTCGTTGGGTTTGAGCAGAAGCATAGAAGTAACGGTTCATATCTGAGCTGGACATGAAGGACAGCTGCCAGGTGACTGTGAGYGACAGAAGGATCTGGATCTGGTAAACTTCAACACAGACGACGTTTGCTCACATGAGGAACAAAAAAGAACCAACATCTTCTGAGTATGTTTTTTCATCTGATTTTTCACTGACTTCATGAAAGATGTTGGAGACAAGATAAAGGGTCAGATGTTGCATGGAGGCTRTAAAATATGTAGATCAACTCTAAAGAGTTGATTACATGTTTGTAATGTATTTACTAAAACACAAAACATTTGAGTTAAAATTACAAAGCAAGCTGCTCCTGAAAGACTATTTGTGAATTTAATGTTTATAGTCTTTCTTTTTCTGTTTAGTGTGTATGGAAATAATTTGTTTGGATGAAAGTAGAAAGTAAATTTTGGTCACATCAGAGGGCGTGGAATGGTAGCAGGAAACATTTTCTGAAAGCTTAATTCAATTTGGGGCTAAAAATCAAATACCTAACGTATCATTCTGGGTAGATTGGGCTTCAGGAAACTGTGGAGGGGGATAAATTTGCCATGCAGGAGGGATCTGATTGGTATCAGAGTTCTTCCTGCCTGCTGTAGTCAGCGGGTATTAGACATCAAAGAGGTCTCTGCCCCAAGGGCTGCTGGTGACCTGCGGGGTCACTGTGTGTGGTCAGGCTTTGTCCAAACTTCTCACTCAGTCAATCCTAATGCAGTCATCACACCAACAATTTTAAAATGCAAATGTTAGTTGTTTTTTACTTTATTTTGGATCATACAGTGCTCTCTTTTCAATTTGATTAAAAAGAAAACAGTGGATGTATTTTAGTCTATTTCCGAATTTAGGAAGTTACCACTTTGATTTCAGAAACTTTTTGTGTGAATTAGTGAGGAACAAAGAAAATGAATAGAAGTCAGCTTTTGGTTGGCTGGAGGGTTTTGGCCACGTCCACTCTTAATTCATYATTTCCACTGGATAGACAGACAAGTTTCTCCAGAGATGCCTCAGTGTAACACAGAGATGATTGAGAAATCAGAATAAAGTTGTTCATTACTTGGGAAAACCTACAGGTTATTACGATATTTAATATTCATTTATTCAAATGTTTCTTTTCATTGACATAATTCATGATTTTTTAATGAGAAATACCACCTATTATTGTATTTTACTGTAATATTGTTTGTACTTTTTAATCTGACCCCACATGTATTGTTTGTGTTTGTAAATTAAAATGTGCATCAGTGTGTGTGAAAAAAAAATAATTTGACAATTTTATTTAATGAAGTTAATTGTTGGCTACAAGATGTCAAAGTTTTATATTTGATTACAAGTTTCAAAGTTTACGACCCYAATCACAATGAAGTTGGGAGGTTTTGTTAAACTTAGATAAAAAAACATAATACAGTGATTTGCAGATCATTTTCAACCTATATTTGGTTGAATACACTACAAAGAGATATTTAATGTTCAAATAGATAAACTTTATGGATTCTTTGAAAATGTTCAACCATTTTAAATTTGATGCCTGCWACATTTAAAAAAATGCTGGGRCAGGGRCAACAAAAGAYTGAGAAAGTTAAAGAATGCTCAAAAAACACTGGTGCATTCAACAGGTGAACACATTTCTTAGAAAYAGGAAAGTTTCATGATTGTGTAAAAAGTGAGCATCCCCAAAAGGCTCAGTCGTTCTCAGGCAAGAATGGAGCGAGGTTCACCACTATGTAAATAACTCTGTGAGCAAATAGTTCAACAGTTTAAGAACAATATTTCTCAACATAAAATTATAAGAAATGCAGATATTTCATCAATGTAACCTTCAATCACTCAGGCAGCACTGCTGTAAAAATTGACATCATTCTGTAATAAAAATTACCACATAGGCTCTGGAAAACTGCAGAAAACCATTGTCAGTGAACACAGTTCATCTCTACATCTACAAGTGCAAGTTAAAACGTTACCATGAAAAGCCAAAGCCAGATATCAACACCCAGAAATGCCAACCAGCTTCTCTGGACACAAGCTCATTTGAGATGGACTGTCACAAAATGGAAAAGTGTTCTGTGGTCTGACGAGTCCACATTTCAAATTATTTTGGAAATCATGGATGTTGTGTCCTCTGAGCCAAAGACAAAAAAAAACTGTCCTTATTGTTATTGATGGTATGAGGGTGTATCAGTGTCCATGGCATGTGTAACTTGCACATCTTTGAAGAACCCATTAATGCTGAAAGCTACATACAGGTTTTGGAGCAACATGTGCTGGCATCCAAGCCACATATTTTTTAGAAACATCCCTGCTTATTTCAGCAAGACAATGCCAAGCTGCAGGTGTTACAACAACATGGGTTTGTAGTAAAATAGTGAGGGTACTGGACTGGCCTGCCTGCGGTCCAGACCTGTCTCCTATTGAAAATGAGTGGTGCATTATGAAGCATAAAATACCACATCTGAGACCCCAGGTTGTTGAGCAAGTTGTACATCCAGCAAAAATGGGAAAGTATTTCACCTACGAAGCTTCAACAGTTATTGTCCTCAGTTTCTAGTGTTAAAAATAAGGTGATGTAGCACAGTGGTAAACATGACCCTGTCCCAGCTTTTTTTGGAACGTGTTGAAGGCATCACATTCACAATGAGTGAATATTTATTTTAAAAAAACAATAAAGTTGATTTGTTTGAACATGCAATATATTGTCTTATTAGTGTATTCAGTTTGATTTCCTGTAGGTTGAAAAACATTTGAAAATGTTCTAATTCTGTTTTGTTATACAACACATCTCATCTTCATTGAAATYGAGGWTATAAATTGCTACATGGYATGCCAACTCAGTGTGATTTCARAGTAAAAAAAAAWTTRCAACTATTCTGTATGTCCAACTGGTTCCCAACAGTTGCAGCTCAGTGTTAAACGACACTCCTTTTGTTTCAACACTTAAGCTGCAACTATTTGAAAAACAACTTAAGAAAATTTAGCCATTCATTACTTCAAAACACCCTAAAACAAATGCCATCACTTATAAAGGTGGATGAACAAATTACGCACCACCTCTTTTTTTTCTCATCTAATCCCATTGTGCATTAGTCCTCCACCCTAGATAACAGTTATCAGGGGTGGACTCAGAGGGAGGAGGTTGTCAAACGAATGCTCATCAAGTCAATCTTCAAACACCCTCCCACAGGACCAGACAAAAAGCCCCTTTACTTCACAGCCATGTTAGTGCTGCAGATCAGCAAGTAATACAAGTCAAGAAAAAGACAACAATGTTTGCTGCTCTGGCTGAGCTGATCTTAATGATCTATCAGTGGTGCCCAGTCCTGGTTCTTGAGGGTCACAACTATRTTTTAGTTKTTTCCCTGCTCTTCAGCAGGTCTTCACATTTTGTGGAATCCTTTTAATCGACCATACATACAAAGCAAGTGTGTCAAAGCAGAGGCACATTTAAAACAGACAGGATAGTGGCTCTTAAGGACCAGGATTGGGCACCACTGATCTGCAAAATGTCCATCATAATTTAGTTAATAGTCTCGAATGTTAGGTCTGTCTCATGTTGTCTCACGTATGTTTTGTATCAGTAAGTTGGTGAGAAATGACTCCAAAAAAAGCTATTGTGTTGCCTGTACTCAATAAAACCAACGCTTCTGAAGAAAACCCAGCCTAACAGTCATCGCAATGGCAGTGGATGCCAAAAGACTGAATCACAAGTTATACATTTATAGAGGTTTAATGATGCGTTTCATATATTCTGTCTCCATATTTTATGGACAGACATTCACTGCATGAGTAACAGTTGGTACTCACTGGTTAGTACCTGCAGATTGTATTATCACCCTGTACCAGGAATTTACCATGTACCAGATACATACAGTAGGTTACAGGGACCAGCTGTTGTAGTATGTAGTGACTTGTTACCTGGTGCAAAATACAGCCCAGTACAAAGGTGTATTGCTACCAGGGATGAAGTGCTTGYTAGTACCAGGTTGTGTTGTACATCTCTATCAGGTAAAAATGCAGAGTATACACCAGGCAGGCCTGAGGCATATTTTTGAAAACAAGTGAATACCAGGTTTGTTTCTGGTAAGTAGTGAGTTTTATTGTGTTGCTACAGAATATTCAAAGCTTAAACAGCCTATTAACTTACATGTCTTTCTTTGCCTCTCACCTTCTTGTATTGTATGAAATGGGTGAAGATATTGAAACAAATTTTCTTTGATCAWGTCTCTGCTAGGACATGATTTAAGCAATGTGCTAAATTACAGATATTAGCAACTGTTTGACACTTGAGACAGGTAATTCATTTGTTTCTTTGTTTCACTTTTCAAAAGTTGCCAACTTTTTGACATTTTGTGTTTAAAACCTAAAAAAATGTCAACATACAGCCAAGAAACTAACTTTTTAGAAGACAAACCCCATTTGGAGAAAGTGCTCAGACTAGCTTACTGTTTGCTTCCCTGCATGACAGAGGCAGCTGGTTCCCACAGGCCTCAGTAAAGTCCACGGTGCGGCGGGGGATCCCCTGTCCCTGAAGATATGTGTGGTCCACTCTTCATCCATTTTTTCCCTCCCCCTCTTTGGTACTGTTTCACTGGCTGAGGCTCCCCTCCAACAATCAGGGCCTTCATGGGGGCCTTAATGACAAAATGAAAGCCAGTTGTGTGTCTGTGGAGGTTTTAATGACTTTCAGAGCTGCTGTGGAAATGTTAGGCTCGGTCAAAATGCACAGAGGTTGCTGCTGCTGCTGCTGCTGCACAAAGACAAAGAAAGTCAYAAGAGGTTTTGATGTAAATGATACAGCAGATGTGTTTTACATTTGTTTACTTTGTTATTCGTGTTGTACTATTTGCCAATAGTCATACTTTTKTAAGTGTTTGAGAAATTAAATACTGGTAGAAACACATTTTAGAAAAATCTTGGTTTGATCATGTCCAGTACAATTTTATTATATTGTTTTGGTGCAAATTTCTGTGAGTGTTTGATAACTAATGAGACTAGTTCTTTTGGTATACTTTTCAACTTTTAGTACATTCTTCTTCTTTGTTGTTTTAGCAACAATGGTGTCATCATGTATGTGCAAGGCATTGATGCTAAAAAAAACTTTTAAAAGCTGATAACAAATTAACTCTCTCAGTCATGACAGACTGTTAAGGCCCTGTCACACTATAACATTTTAGGCAACTCAWGCCGTCTTGTGAAAATTTTGTTATGACTATTTTACTCATATAAGTTTTATATTTGATCTAAATGTTAGCATTACAGTATGTATAAATCCAATATACCTTTTGCACATCACAAAGCACACATTAAATTGTTTTGATTGGAAGGTGAAATGCCAGTACAGTTATCGTTTCTGCAAAAACTGRAAGTGTAATTTAATGTAATTTGAAAGAGCAATGAAGGCGAGTTGCACTGTYGATGCATGGTTTCAGAAAATTGTGGACAACCAATGGACAAAATCCCATGACAAGTGTGCCGCGGATTCAAGAGGATGTCATTGTGAAGCAGCTGTCGAGGGGCRTGGCCACCGTGTCAAAGAAGGCAATCGCCGAAACAAGGATGTTGAAGTTGGTGAGCRCTATYGTGTTTTCGAAAGATGGCCACATTCAGATTGTTGGCGTTTGTGGCACTGCTGACAATAGTGTTTGTGCTGGCTCTGTTAGCATACATGCTAAAGTCAAAGCAAGCCTGAAGCAACAGAACCATGGAATGTTCACTGAGCGGATTTAAAATGGTGAAATCCTTCAGGCCTTYTGTGAATGCCCAGCAGGGTAACTTAGTTGTTCTTGTCTTGTTTTCRTCAAACGTTTGTGTCAATGCCACAGAACGTCTCTCACCAAAACTGGCTGAACTTTAGACTGATTTTGGTTTTTATTATTTATTTTTGATGATTTATGATCAGACACTTTGCTGCTTTTCATTAGAGTGAAGTCATGACAGCGAAGCGCATTGAGCCACAGCTTTCTTCTTGTAGCAGTTTTGCTTGACTTTCCTAGAGGAATTTGGTAAAAGGAGCAAACATTTCCTTTACCTTTTACTTGGTCACGTTGCCTCGAACAATTATGCACACTACAAAAATCACTTTTACACATTGCTAATGTTGGAAGGAATGTAAACACTCAACTTGTACAGGCGAACGATCCCCTTTACCTCTGGTGAATGCACAAAAACCGCRTGTGCGCATGCGTTATGACTAAAATGTGCAAAAGGTTGATTGAAGCTTCCAGTAGGACAAACTTTTCACAAGTTGGCACAAGTTGTCCAAAACGYATAGTGTGACAGTGCCTTTAGATAGACTTAGAACCTGTTGTAGAAGTTAGTGGTCTATGTTTTCCTACTTGTTAAGAAATTTCTGGCACTGTTCACACTTCAGGTCTTAAWGTTTACTTCTGTTTTTRTTTRTTTRTTTRTTTRTTTGTTTGTTTGTTTGTTTGTTTGTTTGTTTGTTTGTTTGTTTGTTTGTTTGTTTGTTTGTTTGTTTGTTTGTTTGTTTGTTTGTTTGTTTGTTTGTTTGTTTGCTCTTATTCAAGCTTTTGCATGATTGTTCACATTGTAGTTTAAATGTGACCGCCATCAGACAGTTTATGGCTCTGAAGCAGAAAATGTGGTAATGTGGTACCTATTTATTTAAATGTTTTTATTTAAGGCAATTTAAGATCACAGATCTTTTTACAAGGGAGGTCTGGGCATGAAGGCAGCCTAAGTATTTTGTCTGTGGGAGGAAACTGGAGCACTCGGATAAAACCCACGCATGCACGAGGAGAACACGCAAACTCCACACAGAAAGACCCCAGGTTCAAACTGGGATTGAACACAAGACCTTCTTGCTGTGAGACATCAGTGCTGACCACTGAGCCTCATTCCTGTCCTCTGTCACTCTAGGATCACYGTTTCTTATTTACTTTTTACTTTTAGTTGTTTTTCTTCTTCTTGAGTTGCTTTTCTTCTTTCGAAGCACTCAAACTGTGAGTCACTATGTGCTGCTTGTTGATAGGTTAACAGGTTACAGTGTTCAGTGGGTTATGTCATWATTACCAGATGAGCATTATATGCCTGTTGCTCCAACATACCAGACAGACAATATGCTGCCTAAATATGATTCCTGGATTCCAGRGGCCTTGCTTCTCACACAGCAGCATCAGGACTGAGCAGGAGAGTGAGACGGGGGGTGGGGGTTACAGTGTTGGATGACTTGACCAATCAGATCGAATATCAAACAGGGCAGATCTGGCTCTACTCTCTAAGCTGTCTGGAATGAGTGAAGGGAGGTGGGCTTTTAGAGGAGTTCAGGATGGTGGGGGGTCAGTAAATGATGAACAGACATGGGAAGGTTTGAATCGTTCAGGTGTATCAAAAGATGTTGAAGATTGGGGCAAAAGAGATATTGACATATATAGGAAAAAAATCAGATTTGTGACTTTTTACTGTGAGTTTTGCTGTTTTCTGAATAAATAAGCAAATGCAACAAGGAAACATTTTTTTGGATGTATCCAAACATGTGATTCATTAGAATAAATAGTGTTCTTGATAGCAAACAAAACAAAACAACTAATTTGTCTTTAAATAGGACAAGTTTTATTGCAACATGGTGGTAGAGAGAAATCACTGGACAAAAATGGGTGAATGGAAATGGCATGATTTGAAAAAAATTCCTCTAATTCGCAAAAAAAAAGTTGATATGTTCGCTTGAGGTGGTTTTTAGGTTTTTCCATGGATGGATGGATGGAAGTTCTGACATAGTGAACACTTACCTCACATGGTTGATCAGCTGTTCCCACTGTCTGAACGGTACCGGTAGCAATACCAGAGCAACCACAGCCGCGACTGGCAGCAGGACCCTCCTCCCGCTGTCGGCATTTTCTCAGTTATTCCTGTAATGTGAAAAGAATTGCATTTCTTTCTCTGTCTCCAGACAGTATGTAACATCACCAAAACTAGTYGATATGACAGAATAATYACAACTTTCCGGATAGTAGCAACGYGTTCCWGATAACTTCTCTCCATTTTCCTGAGATGCGACTTTTACTTCCTGTTTACTATCCGCATGCATCTGACATAATTGATTCGCTTCAAGCCAGTTGATGGAAACACATCTGATGCGTATTTCTTTGTTTTTTTTTTCCTTTTTTGCAAAATTTTTAAAATGCCCTCAAATTCCAAATTAAAATTGGATGAAAACACGGCTAGTGGGATCAGAGAATAGGTTTCAGCCCTAGTCCTGATTGATTTGCCAACAATTGGAGAGAGTTGGTTTGAATAAACTATGATCTGACACAATTATTTTAGTGCACAAAACAACTAACTAGTTGGTCAAATGTAAGTATGCAAAGTTGTGAAATCTTGTTCTCCATAATTATGAAGCGAAAAAGACCAAACAATGGTTTGGTTTCCTGAAATTCATGTTTTTCACAGTCACACCCACGACCTTGCAATTACCTAAATGTACCTTTACAAATTACCTGTGACTGCCTCACGTACGCAGTTTTCACACACCGTCTACTCTAAAGAATCAAGGCCAGACATTATTTACAGTTGCCCATCACTCAAACAGTTCTGTACAAAAATAATCTCACAACTGAAGAGTTCATTTGTGCTAAGTCAAGGGAAGAGAGGTGGCAGACCATGCAGGATTTTCTCAGGACATTCAGAAAAATGTGTGTACAGATAAAACATACATACAAGACTTTGGTCAAAATATATTTTAACTGTTGATATTGCGTATCCAACAAAATTCCACTTCACATRGCTCCAAAAACATTACTCTTACTCAGCATAAGCTCCACGTTTTACATTTGGTTTGATGTTCTATACAGTAAAATGACAAAACTTTTGAAACACTATGATCTTACAGCCTTGCATGTCAATGATATAACTGCGTTTTGATATGTTAATTGTTGTATACAGTTAAAGTGTTTGTCCTGGTACACAATAAAAAAGTAAAGGTAGAAGAATTTACTTAAAAAAAATTAGCTTGCTCTTCCATCTGTACTTTGAGGAGTATGATACTTTGAACAATGGTGCATTTTTGTACCTTTTGTACCCATCAAAGTACAGCTGGAACAAGTCGGGGTAATGTCTTGATGCATCTCAGTAATCCAGGTAGAAAAAATATAAAAATTGTTAAGAAGGTCCTCTGGATGGGTTCTTTTTGATGAAACATTTTGTCTCTTCTCCAAGAGACTTCTTCACTTCAGACTTCTTCTTCATATCCTGTGGGGAAAAATCATGGTGTCTTCCATTTGCCTCAACATTGTTAGATTTTGCATATAAAAACAATAAATCAATGCAAATTTAGAGTGAAGCACAACAAAGTTGAGTTTAACAGTTTGCACACTTTTTCATAGAACCTAATTCATAGTAGTGCAGTATGCGATAATTCCTGTTGTGGAAACCGGAAATACATTAAGGAATGGGTTTTTTTTTTCCCCTCCTGTGTTTTTTTGTGAGATTTCAAGCTGAATTATTAAAGGGATCCATGATTAGTTGTAACATTAGACTTTATTTGATAAACATATTTTAACTGTAAAATAAAGACTGTAAAAATACTGTAGGATGTTCAGTTTTTATCATTTTTAAACTAAAAGTTTAAAAATATATTACACAGACGGGGTCATTTTATATACATGCAAAGCATTCTGGGTAAATGAAGACATGGATAAGTTCTCGGTGTGAGTGAGCTATATCCACCCTGAAGGTTAATCTTGGACAATATCTGATGATTGGCTATTTTAAATGAAACCAGAGAGCGTTGACAGAGAGGAGAAGGTAGAAATTACTCAGTCTGTAACTGAAAATATGGATGGAGGACAACAGAGCTGCTTCATGGAAGAAGAACCTCAGCTTAGCCTGTTAGCTTTAGCGTTAGCCCCGATGCTATCACCATATATGTATTAGCTCAGCGCTACACATTCTCCTCTTGTCACTGAGGTCCTCCATCCACATGACAGAGAGGGGAACGCAAAAATGACTCAGCCTGCAACTGAAAATATGGATGGAGGACCTCAGTTTAGCTTGTTTGTCGCGCTAGCGCTGAGCTAATACATATAAGGCAATATAGCGTTGGTGCTAGAGCAAAGGCTAACAGGCTAAGCTGAGGTTCTTCTTCCATGAAGCAGCTCTGTTCTCCAGCCACATTTTCAGTTACAGGCTGAGTCGTTTCTACCTTCTCCTCTCTGTCAACGCTCTCTGGTTTCATTTAAAAGAGACGATCGTCAGATATTGTCCAAGATTAACCTTCAGGGTGGATATAGCTCGCTCACACCGAGGACCTATCCACGTCATCATTTACCCAGAATGCTTTATGTGTAAATAAAATGGCTCCATCTGTGTTTAAATATATTTTAAAATGTTTACAAAACTAAACAGCCTACAGTATTTTTACAGTCTTTATTTTACAGTTAAAATATGTTTATCAAATACAGTCTAATGTTACAACTAATCATGGATCCCTTTAAGAATAAAGATTTGCACCATAAACATTACCGTAAATCCCATTCCATGACACATGTCCTGTGCAAGTGCTCTGCCCAGAGTGCCTCATTTCCAACTTCTAACAGTTTACTACAATATTGTGTGGCATGTAGCTGTTAACTGTTTAGCTCTTGTGTGTTTTTGCTTGGTTTGTACCTCATTAAGAGGCCACCCAAACATGCTGTAGGCCTTTTCTGGAGCACATCCAAYATTCACATTTTTTCACAACTCACAGGTACTCTAAGAATATAACCCCCTCGAAAATCAGGGCTTCACTATTTGCCACCTTTTTTTTCCAAGCAGAAGATTTTTTTATATATAAAATCATTTTCAGACCTTTTGTCCAAATATTTGCTTATTCTAATATCTAAAATATCCAAGAAGAGAAACTGCATATCTGCACAGAGTCCATTACTACCCATCTTCTGTTTCTTAAAGGTTATCGAAGATTTAACTGCGCAAACTCTACTGATAAAATTAAGCAGCCTTCAATAATTTATGCTTTCTGAATTGTAACTTACGGTTGCTTTTTTTTTTTCTTTAAGGACATACATTTAAAGTTTTGACAACTCTCTTTTAATGAAATGATTCCAAAGAAAAGACAGGAAAAAGGATCATCTCTTTATTGTTTGCATTGTTCAGGGCCTCTGTGATTTAGCCACCGATAGTTCAAAACGTGGGAGGAAAGGTTTGAAGCTGATGAAAGAATTTCTAAACACCATAATCTGTGTTAAAGGCATACCGCTATTGACAGTGAGTTATGTCGTCTGAGCTTTCAGGACTTTTAGGAGTGCCTTATCATAGTATTAAAAGTGTCTTTGTTTGGAGAATTTTTTGTAAATCTGGCCAGCATTCGTCATCCAAAATGGTCCCAAACTTGTTTTGACTGACAGTGTTTGCCCTTACAGCTTTTAAAATAACCTTTCGCCATTCAGCGAAGAAAAAAACAGCAAGCTACTGACTGGCTTCAGAATCTCACCTGATCGGGTAGTTATTTCGGCCTATGTTACTGTTTTTCATCAGTGGACAAAAGACATTAGTGCAAAAGGCACAAATATAACAGACTCTGTTTTAACCAGTCGGAAACAACATTTAAGACTTCTATTTAATATTCTTTTAGTCATTGGAAATATTGAACTTAATCCAGGTCCAGATAAAAAGGTTTTTATGTCCACTTTTTTATATTTTATG
>NW_013952683.1:417668-419542 GCF_001266775.1 Austrofundulus limnaeus | reverse complement strand
TCCTATTTTGCAAATGCTGCCTTCCTGAAATTTGGTATGCTTGTCTGTCTTTGTGTCTATGGTGTATAATGATGTGATTGTGATGCTGTATTTCTGAGTGTTTTATGTGCTGCAGAACAGGAACCTGCTGTAAAACAGCAATTATGCTGAGTCAGGCTTGAATTTTAGTAATCCTTTCCTGTTAAATCAATAAATCAAATCAAATCAAATGCCAGAGTTAAAGTTTAGTAGGCCAAGCCTAAAGTGCCTGTATGGGCAGGAATGAACCAGCTAACAGGTTGTCTGTCTGCAGTGGTGAGAGAATGCTCTGTGGGAAATGAGAACACATTCCTGTTACGTTTCCCACACAGAGTAAAACTTGTGTGATGAGAAATGAGTTGTATCTTATCTGAACCTGCATACAAGGAGCTGTAAAGGTTTTACCATATTTACTTTTTTTTTCTTTTAGTTGTAGTTTAAATCAGGAACTTTTTTTGCTGTTGCTGAATTGGTTTGGTTTTCTGTTCAAAAAAGCTCATCCTGTGATATGATACTTGTTGTTGGAGCCATCTTTGCTGTAATTAGTGTAACTGAGGAAATATTTTGTTTATGGTTTGAAACAATCTGAATTCATTATCTGATGAAAAAGTAATCATTTAAGATGAGCTCACAATGAATGGATTAAACTGTAACATCAAACATAAAAATGACAGCAGAAGACTAAGAAGATTGCATTATTTTAAACAAGGGCCACAGAAGCATTACAATTACCTTCAAAGGGCCAGTTGTAATAAACTTTGATGTTTTGTGTTTAACTTCAACTAAGCACGAAGTGTCACATTCCTTGGCTGAGCATGGCTAACAAACAATATCTGATATCTAAGTGGTATTTCATGCACAGAAACAGCATTTTAAAATGTTCTCTCCTAAACCCTAAAGTTGCAGGCGAAAATGCAGCGATGTGGAAATGTTACACAGCACGTTTTTCTGGTTACTTTTGAACCTTGTGTCTTTCCATTTAGTGGTGGGCTGCCATCATTTCACTTAGAAAATAATCGCCATGCATATGGGAAATGTAGTTTATCATCCGTGCTGGCTTTAAAACAGCATATACCTAATTTAAGACAGTACATTTTTGAAGTTCTCGTGGGCCATATAAGATGCAGTGGTGGGCCACATTTGGACAGCGGGCCATAAGTTTGACACATGCATTAGAATGTTGTTAAAGCAATATTCATGTTGTCTGAATTGATATGGAGCTTGATGTGTACTTTGTGTACCTAATCACTTTTGAAAATGTTATTTAACATTTAGCAGGTCAGTTTGTCTTGGCAAGTGTTCACAAGTATCTCCTTGTAGAAGCAAAAAAAAAAAAAACCTATGAAGGACCGACAGGGTTGAAGTGTTTTATGTTATTTATCAGGGCTCAGAATACATGTTAGGGATCACTCTCAGCCACTACCGCAAAATTCTGAGCTCAGTGTCTGAAAGGTGATTGTGTGTTTTTGTCGGCTGGCTGTGGTGGCCATCTTGAATCGGGTTGGCTTCAAAAGGTAGGTGTGGATCCAATAATTACTTCTTGAGAGTTTAATTAAAATCCACATTGTGGTTCATGAAATATTCCGCTAACAGGCAGACATATGCATACATACACACACACACACACAGGAAAAAAAAACAGTATTGTCCACCTTTTGACTTTCGGCACCAGGCAATGAAAATGTACCCAAATTGCTGTAGGCATACATCATGTGAAACATGTTATAACTAATGGTTCTGATGTTTCCTGTCTAGTGCCTGACACAGTCACCATATAGACACAAAATAAAACTTTGTGTGTGTGTGTGTGTGTGTGTGTGTGTGTGTGTGTGTGTGTGTGTGTGTGTGTGTGTGTG
>NW_013952683.1:413251-414563 GCF_001266775.1 Austrofundulus limnaeus | reverse complement strand
GTGTGTGTGTGTGTGTGTGTGTGTGTGTGTGTGTGTGTGTGTGTGTGTGTGTGTGTGTGGTTTACGCCCATAGATCAGATAAAACAGTTATTCTACTGCAGAGGAGAAAAAAAAAAGAGGAAGGACAGGTTTTTCATTAACTGTGACTTCAGCTGTTCCTTTTAGTCCAGCTGCCTGGTGAAAAACCTTCTCTGCGATGGTCTCTCTCCTCGTGGCTGGGGGGCTCTCAGCCAGCTGCTGTTGTTGGTTCCTGCTTGTGTAATGAGTAACAGCCAGTGGGCTTTCCCCTGCAACCCCGAACCATGACACACAGCAGACAAGGAATGCAAATGCTATGCAAATATGCAAAAATATGAAAATATCACCAGAGACGTTTTCATATTTTGTTCCAGATTGCGTAACTTGCTCTAGTCATCTCTGCTGGCCGATAACTGCAGCAGCAATTTCACTGATATGGATTTGCTTCCATATCTGATAATAAGTCAGTTGTCTGCATGTTCGAACATATTGCATCTTACATTTGAAAACAGCTGTATTATAAAGAAGTAAGTGTTTGATGAGTGAGTCATTCTGGCTGTCTGCTCCTGGTATCAGATATGTGGGGTGCAATAATTTGCCATTTTTAGAGAGAACAGCTGGATGATGTACATATCCATCCATCTATTATATATTTTACCCACTTTTTTGCCTTTCAGGGTCTTGGGAGTCACTGGTGCCCATATCCAGCAGTCACAATGCGAGGGGCGGGGTACACCCTAGATGGGTCGCAAGTCCATCACAGGGTCTGTACACATCCAGTTACCAGGAAATGGTAAAAAATCTGACCTACTCAGCTCTATGATCAAGGAGTAAATTTTAAACTGAACAGCTGGAGAAAGATGATATTTACAATTTGTTCAGAAGCTGTGATTCATCTGTAATAGTCGGCAATCTGGGCTTTAAGTCTGAAGAAGTAGAGGCAATACCTGACAGTGTGCACAGATGTGAGCCACCAAAATAAAATGTCGAACTGCTCTGACAACTTTTGTGACCTGAAGTAACCCGAAGTGACCTGAAGTGACCCTGTGTTTGTTAATCACCAAATTTTAGAAGCTGAATTTCAAACAGTGAAATGAGCTAGTTGAATCTCAGGACATTGAAACTATTGCGCTTGAATTTTGACAGGTTGCATTTTTCTAATCCCGAATTTTTAAACACTATAAATTAAACTGAAAAACAGCTATTGTAAAAATGATCACTTTGAAATAACAATCTGAATTTTTAGCTTGAAGTGAAAATGATCGACCACACACACACACACACACACACACAC
>NW_013952683.1:410031-412950 GCF_001266775.1 Austrofundulus limnaeus | reverse complement strand
ATATATTTTAACACTGAAAAAAAAATGGTACAAAGATACAACATGGAAATTTCAGTGGCTTTTTTRATTCAAATCCTTATGGCACATATTTATTTCCACATAAGACTCTTTTTTTCAATTGTCTGTACAATACATCAAAATATACAGTTTATAGATGAATAACTGCTGTAGTTAAGACTTCAGTTGTTGTCATGGGAGTTCAGCAGACATATGGACTAATAGAGTGATTTCAGGCTTTGGCGGGTGGGAGCTGGAAGGAGAGCTGAGCAGAGACTTGAAAGAACTTGAGGAAACCAAGCTAAAAGTATTGTTGACATTCCATTCATGTTAGTAAAAGGAGGATGTGTCAGTGCTAGAAAATTAAGTCTGTTTATTTGGATGCAGATGTACAAGCATTAAGTTGTATCACTGTAATTACACACYGAATCACCTTTTAATTATGCTTATTTACACAAAGAAGTTCTGCAAGGTGGTAGGTCAGTAGGAAAACACAAACATCTTTTCCCCATCATTTACCCAAATATGCAGCTACTGTAAGTCATCATTTTATGTATAATTTTTCCCAACTTTGAAATGGTTTGCAGGGCACAATTTAAAGAGCTGTTTACAAAGCAATTCAATGTAGTTTATATCGTGACAATTCTCAACAGAAGTCATCTCAGGGCACTGCACTGAAACATTATAAAAGGACAATTAGTTAAAAGCTTTCTGTTTAAGGACGTCAGCAGATTGTGCCAAATCTTCCCTTCTATCAGAACTGATATTGGCAGTTTAACCCAGGGTTCAGAGTATTGAGTTGAGTAACCAACACAGGAAACAGAACTGTAAGTTTTTGTACCTGTAAGTAACCAAGTAAGTAGCATGYTTCTTAGTGGATTTTGCAAATAAGTTAAGTCGTATTGATGTTGCTTGTTTACAGGAGCTAGATCAGAATTCCAAGTCACTGGTTTGACATAACATTAAGCATGGTCAGGAGAATGCAGAATGATTACCCACAGCCGTGCTGGGTCACCGCTCTCAGCTGCTCAACTTGGAAAATGCAAAGGTTAGTTGAGAAAAACAGGGCAAAACAGATGAATCTTGACAATTTCATTACAATTGCCTATCCCAAGCAAGCATGTTGTCAACAGTGGATTGGAGCAATTCCCCTAACAGGAAGGGCCCTCCAGTAGATTCAGGATTGACAGCCATCTGCCTTGACCAGCTAGGCTTAGAGAGTGCACAGATTGGCTCGTCAAAAGCAACGTCCAGGGATCTCAGTCAACTGAACCAATGCTGTTAAAAAAGTGCATAAATTTACTATAAAGAAAATGCTTATAGTATCTGTTGAATGAACGCATCCACCACTGTTGAGAAATGACAAAGTTATGTTTCTTGAAAAGAGTGTGATCATTATAAGATCTTATAATATGTGTTAGTGAGTACATGTTGTGAACGACTCTCAGCTACTACTACACATATTAACTCCGTAGTTTTGCTGACATTCAAGCAGGTTTGACTAACAGTTAATACTGATGTTTTAAGTAATGCTCTCACACAATATCCAGTTTTGGAAGCATTGTTTGAGACTACTGAGAGTGAAAATCAGCACATCAKATATGTGTTTATGTAACTCATGATGAATAGTGAAAGTAAGAATTCATTATCCAGTTTTCCAAACCATAGAAAGACCAATAAACCAATAAAAACACTGTACGTTAACTGATAGTGATAATAAAAAAGACATTGAACAAAGCCGCATAATCATAAACGCAACAAGTGTTACTAGCGCAATAAAAAATGTGTCATGTGATTGTTACAGAATAAAACAGCAGAAAGTGAAACTGAATCAAGCACATGTGTAAAATTTTAATAAATGCTAGATTTATTATAAACCAGTACATAAACATTTTCTAAGATATACTGTAATTACATGTTTGTTTGTTTGTTCAAGTGTCAAACTTCAGTAATGCACCCTAAAAAGCCATAAGCTGATGAATTGTGTTTCTGTCCCATGCAGGGTTAGGTTCGGGAGATTAGAGACCAGGGACCTTATCATAAATTTACCTAAATTACTTTTTAACTTATCTCACCATCTAAAGATTAAAACAAATAGTGATTGCAACACATCATGTGAAGGCTTGTTTTACTTTCATTATCTTTTTGTAGAATCATTTCTTTAGAACTGAAATAAATATTTAACCATATTTAGTGGACTACTGTACATTGTGCACATTGTGTACTGCAATATCCTGATGACTTTCCAGTGTATGCACTATGAGATGCTATCTGACAACATCTCTGATGCTGTATGTTATTCTATACTCTGACATTTGATGTTTCTGGCCTCTAATGTTTTTTTAATCAAGAACGTTAGAAAGAAGAGAGCTTTATTATTTAATTTATTTAAATTTTATTTAAAACAGTCCTGTAATGGACTTGTTTAGGATGTACCCTATCTCATGCCTTGTGACTGCAGGAGATAGGCAGGAACAAATGGGAATGGCTGGATGGTAAGATGTATGGAGGGACAGATGGATGGATAGATGGATAATATATAGAACAATGTTATATATAAATGTAGCTGTTACACTGTACGGCCTGTGGGGCTTCTAGATATGTGACCCAGCTATTGACAAAACCTTAAAGACAAATGCTGTAGATAAAGAATCTCTAAAACCACCATTACAAAAACCGCAACACAAAATAATAAATAAAACAAGACATGTCGCACATAAAATTCATACCAATAAAACCCAAAGAAAAACAAGTTCACGTGAAAAAACAAAAGATTGACCAGTTCAGATTAGAGATGTTCAATGAACTGTCACAAAATAGTTTTTTTTCTTAAAATAGATTTTGTTTCAGCCATACTTACAGTTACACTACTTAAGTAATTTTTAGAGGATTTGTAATTTTACTAAGTGTTTTTTATTGTTC